>NC_091471.1:61306236-61513736 GCF_036971445.1 Narcine bancroftii | reverse complement strand
CTCAACTCCTGCAGTCTTCTCATTCAAAATGTCTGAATTTGACAATATAGTTCTCCAAATCATGTGACCATTTACATCATCAATGAGGACAGTTCTTTGGAAATAATGTGATCAGTTATTGGAATTTTATAGTTGCAAATCCCAGTTTCTTGTAAACCATGTGATCTCTATCTTCTAGATGACACGACTCCAAAAGGTTATCTCACTTCTGTTTAAAAGGCTTAAGTATATCACTCACATGGCTCTGACTTTCATTTCTCCTGTTTGAGAGGCCTTAAAAGTAGATAGGTTCCTTCAGTAGTTCTTATTTCAGTTTAGATACTTCAGTTTTTAATAAAGCAAACACTTCATTGTTCTGGAATAATTAAGACCCACTTCAAATCCATTAGGTCTGTCTTTCCAAGACACAATGATTCTGAAAATGGACACTCTTCTGAAAATGGACACTCTTTCTGAGTTCAATGGTGTATCTGTAAATGAGTTGATCTGTGTGTGACCCTGTATCAGCCCACAACTAACTTACTGAGAATATATATACTTTTACTCTATAATTTACTAAGATATTTTTATTAAAAAATAGAGCTTAACCTTAACCTAAATATTACTATTAATACATATCCATTACACTATAAGGAATTTGTATGTTCTCCCTGTATCTGTGTGGGGTTTCCCTGGGTGCCCCAGTTTCCTCACATCCTTCAAAACATAGAAGTTGTAGGTTAATTTGGGTATAATTGGGTTGCACAAGTTTAAATGGCCAGAATTGGCTTCCACAGTGCTGTAAAAAAAAATTAAATTAACTGCTTTACTCAAAACCTATAGCGAGATGAGCAGAATTATTTCTATTAAAATTGTGGGAAGATATATCATAGCATTTGGTTCCCTCCCCCACCACACACACAACTTTGATATTAAATTTTGCCATCAGCAAAGACTAACAAGGTCTACCTCTGTAACTTCACCTGATTGATCCATCTTTGCTCAATTTTTATTCAAATTTTTTTCCATACCTGAGTTATCATAAAATTTTACTATTCCAGTGTTCTCCTGGCTGAACTCTGATCCATGTTCCACAAGGTGATCTAAATCTCTCCTGTCTGTCTTATAATTTGTGTTGAGGCTCATTCACCCACCATACCTGTTCTCATTGATTTATGCTGGCATTGCCTCAGTTTTAAATTTTTTTATCCTATATTACAAATCCCTCCTTGACCTTCCTAATTTCTTTAACATCTTAAAATTTTATAGTCCATCTGGTTCTCTGTGATATTCCAATCTGTTAATCCAAATTTTAAGTTTTCAGATCATCTAAGATCTGGATTAATTTCCCTTATCCATTTCCCCATTCTTTAAAATGTTCTTGAAAACTTTTTAATCAGTTGACACAAGAACTTACCTGGCTTGGACTCTTTTTTTTTGGTGCACTTCTCAATCTTGTGAAACATGGTGTTCTGTTTTTTTTAAAAAGTGAAAATTCTTATTATAATAAAATGCCATCAGGTGATTTGCATACAAAACAAAAATTAATGCTGTCATGTTTTTGACTGGTGTTACAACCCTGAAGGTCCCATTGCTTCCATCAACCATGACAAACAAGAACCAGAAAGAAGGAAGAGTGAGGCTAGCTCAAATACAGTTTAAATCCTAAATCTGGAAAGTTGTGGCTTGGGTCTGGCTTGAGATGCTCAAAGATCCTCATTCTTACAAAACATTTTCAATGATTGCTGGGGCCTCTTCATCTGCTGAGAGCAAATTTCACTCAAAAACATAATAATTTAGTTAAAATTTTAGTTCAGTATCAACATTCCTATCAATGAGTGGAGACAGGATCCACTGCAGAGACATATGTTTGGTATCGAGGCTGACATTCAGTGCATTACTCCCACTTGGATCAGATATTGAAAAGATGATATGTTGATAGAAAGAAAAAGTTTGAAAACCACTGTTTTAATTGTATCTAATTGATTTGTTATGTGCACGGTTTCAGAACTCCAAAGAAAATGGGCCAATGACAATTTTTCTCAAGCATTATTATTTCAGTAACAATTAGGTCTAGAGTAGTGATTCACAACCTTCCCTTCCTACTCACATACCTTCTTAAGCAATCCCGTACTAATCACAGAGATGTAGCGGGCGCACAGCGCGGTATTGCAAACTACCGTCAGTTCACAGACTTACCCGACACATCGCGGGTTAGCAGTGCTCGGCGCCAAAGTACAGCAAGTGGATCAGATGAAGCCCCTGCCTAAAGGGGTGGGGCACTAATGGCTTATAGCTTTAACCTGCTGGTCCTGTGGACCAGCAGCTCTTCACTAATGAGCTCATTAACAGGCAGCTGTTCACTAATGAGCTCATTAACAGGCAGGGAATAAAAGGTCTGTGTCTTTGGCTTGGCAGATGAAGATTAATGGTGGGGCAATGGCCATAACAGCTGCAGGCTTGGTTGTGGCTGACAAGTCTGATGTAGGACAAGCAGACATGGTTGCAGCGGTTGCAAGGGAAAATTGGTTGGTTGGTTGGGGTTGGGTGTTGCCTCCTTTGTCTTTTGTCAGTGAGGTGGGTTCTGTGGTCTTCTTCAAAGGAGGTTGCTGCCCGCCAAACTGAGAGGTGCCAAGATGCACGGTTTGAGGTGATATCAGCCCACTGGCGGTGGTCAATGTGGCAGGCACCAAGAGATTTCTTTAGGCAGTCCTTGTACCTGGGTCTTGGTGGCCAGTGGAGAGCTTGCCATATAACATGATCTTAGAAAGTGATGGTCCTCCATTCTGAAGATGTGACCTACCCAGCGCAGTTGGATCTTCAGCAGTGTGGATTTGATGCTGTTGGTCTCTGTCATCTCAAGTACTTCGATGTTGGTGATGAAGTTGCTCTAATAAATGTTGAGGATGGAGTGGAGACAATGCTGGTGGAAGTGTTCTATGAGCTGTAGGTGATGCTGGTAGAGGAACCATGATTCGGAGCCGAACAGAAGTGTGGGTATGACAATGGCTCTGTATATGCTAATCTTTGTGAGGTTTTTCAGTTGGTTGTTTTTCCAGACTCTTTTGTGTAGTCTTCTAAAGGCGCTATTTGCCTTTGTCAGTCTGTTGTCTATCTCGTTGTCGATCCTTGCATCCGATGAAATGGTGCAGCCGAGATAGGTAAACTGGTTGACCGTTTTGAGTTTTGTGTGCCCGATGGAGATGTTGGGGGGCTGGTAGTCATGGTGGGGAGCTGGCTGATGGAGGACCTCGGTTTTCTTCAGGCTGACTTCCAGGCCAAACATTTTGGCAGTTTCCGCAAAGCAGGACGTCAAGCGCTGAAGAGCTGGCTCTGAATGGGCAACTAAAGCGGCATCGTCTGCAAAGAGTAGTTCACGGACAAGTGTCTTAGTGTGAGCTTGCAGGTGCCTCAGATTGAAGAGACTGCCATCCGTGCAGTACTGGATGTAAACAGCGTCTTCATTGTTGAGGTCTTTCATGGCTTGTTTCAGCATCATGCTGAAGAAGATTGAAAAGAGGGTTGGTGTGAGAATGCAGCCTTGCTTCACACCATTGTTAATGGAGAAGGGTTCAGAGAGCTCATTACTGTATCTGACCTGACTTTGTTGGTTTTCATGCAGTTGGATAACCATGCTGAGGAACTTTGGGGGGCACCCGACGCGCTCTAGTATTTGCCAAAGCCCTTTCCTACTCATGGTGTTGAAGGCTTTGGTGAGGTCAACAAAGGTGATGTAGAGTCCTTTGTTTTGTTCTCTGCACTTTTCTTGGAGCTGTCTGAGGGCAAATACCATGTCAGTAGTTCCTCTGTTTGCGCGAAAGCTGCACTGTGATTCTGGGAGAACATTTTCAGTGACACTAGGTATTATTCTATTTGGGAGAATCCTAGCGAAGATTTTGCCTGCGTGATTCCCCTGTAGTTTGAGCAGTCTGATTTCTCGCCTTTGTTTTTGTACAGGGTGATGATGATGGCATCCCGAAGGTCTTGAGGCAGCTTTCCTTGGTCCCAGCAGAGCTTGAAAATCTCATGCAGTTTTGCATGCAGAGTTTTGCCACCAGCCTTCCAGACCTCTGGGGGGAAATTCCATCCATACTTGCTGCTTTGCTACTTTTCAGTTGTTCAATTGCCTTGTATGTCTCTTCCCGGGTGAGGACCTCATCCAGCTCTAGCCTTGGGGGCTGTTGAGGGAGCTGGAGCAGGGTAGATTCTTGGAATGAGCGGTTGGCACTGAAAAGAGATTGGAAGTGTTCTGACCATCAGTTGAGGATGGAGATCTTGTCGCTGAGGACTTTGCCGTCTGAGCTGCGCAGCGGGCTTTGGACTTGGTGAGCGGCCGTACACAGCCTTTAGAGCCTCATAAAAACCCCTGAAGTCGCCAATGTCCGTGCTGCGCTGGGTTCGTTTGGCGAGGCTAGTCCACCACTCATTTTGGATCTCCCGGAGTTTGCGCTGAAGATGGCTGCATGTGAGACGGAAGGCTCGTTTCTTCTCTGGCCAGGATGGCTTTGCAAGGTGAGCCTGGTGGGGAGATCGCTTCTTTGCCAGCAGTTCCTGGATTTCCTGGTTGCTTTCGTCGAACCAGTCTTTGTTTTTCCTGGAGGGGAAGCCCAGTACCTCTTCAGTGGTCTGCAATAAACCAGTCTTGAGTTGACTACCTTTGTGTGTGTTTGCCGTTATTTAGTAGCATCTACTGTAGTAGCCGCTACAAATTGGTGACCCAGAAGTTAAGATTCAATTAATTTGAATTATTATGGAAAAGGAGGACATTCCAACAGCAGCAACAATTGCCACCACCATGACAGTTAATGCAGTTGGGCTTCATTTGCCTCCTTTCTGGACACATCAGCCTTGAATTTGGTTTCTTCAAACTGAAACCCAGTTTCTTCTTTGGGGCATAATGGCGGAAGACAAAATTTTGGCATGTAGTGAGGTCATTGGATGCGGCCACTGCATCGCAAGTAAGCAAATTTATTGCTCATCCTCTGGCAGAAGATCAGTACACCAGGTTCTGTCAGTTTCTTCTTGACACATTGGAACTTGCTAGGCATAAGTGTGGTATGCGTCTTTTGAACATGGAAGGCAAGAATCCATCAGACCTGATGAATGAGATGCTGGCATTGTCAGATGGTCCTTCCCATTGTCTGCTTTTCAAAACCTTCTGTCAAAACTTCCAGCTCATGTTGCCATACCCATTGGTAACATGGATTTCCACCATCCCCATGACTTGGCTCGAATATATCCAGTTTTTGTAGCAGAAGCATCTCCTGCATCCTACCAGCCTCCTGTATCTGCAGTCCAATCCAAGAAAGAGGAATGTGCTGATGTACATTGAGAGTGGTGTTTCTACCATTGCCGCTGGGAAAAAAATCCCCATAAGTGTGTCCAGCCATGTACCTACTACTAAAAGAATTCGGGAAATGAGAGAGCCAGCTGCCGAGGCAGCTGGCGAACATACAGGTCTATTGTATCTTCAGGACGATGCGCGTAAACGCAAATTCCTTGTAGACACAGGTGCTGAACTTAGTTTGCTCCCACCAAACTATTTTGAAAGGATGCGTTTATTAAAAAAAAAGCCACTTGACCCTGCGAGCGGTGAATGGAACTGCCATTCCAAGTTTCAGCACTAGATGAGTTGCAATCTGAATAGGTGGAACCACGTTCCATTGGAATTGTGTCCTCGATTTTGTCGCTCAACCCATTTTGGGTGTGGATTTTTTATGTTCCCACAACTTATTGGTAGAAGTAAAATGCAGGGGGCGTGGCAAGATGGCGTAAGGATCAGACGTGCCTTCCAGTCCTCTCCTGACTCTATCTTATTGTTTTGTCTAGAAATGCCCGTTAAAATTCTTTAAAAGTTTAGATAACTTCAGTGCTGTTAATTTAACTTATGATGGTACAATTGGTGGAAAAGAGCAAAAAAAAACGACAACAGATCATCAAAAAACTACATTTTCCAAAAGTTCAAGTTTTGGAGCCTACCTACAGGAAAGACACCGGGACTCAGCCTGAAATGGATCCCAGGAGAGAGGTACAGCTTTCGGATGTAGAGATCAATGTTACATCGGTAGAGCCCTCTAAAGAGGGCGCCAAACAGCCTTTAGAACAAAGAGTTACTCAGGTTCGCACATGTGCAGTAGCATCTGATGGCAATGTTATGAATGAACCACTTGTAGTAACATCAGTTGAAATACCGGCTGGGGAAAGGCATTTGTCAACTGTAGCGATGGCACTGCAAACTGCACCTTTTGAGATAAAAGAACCTATACAACTTGATGTACTGGGATAAATTAATACATTATGGACTGGGGAAAATCCCAGCCAGCGTCCTCCAGTCATTGCTGGAAAGGCTGTGGCTGGGGTTTCCACACACAGCTATACTACAAGGAAGGCAACCAGAATGAAGGAATCAACAGAAAACCCTTTGGTTATGCAGAAGAAGCAGAAATCTGTTGAGCCAGAATCTCTTCCAATTGAAAAGATTCCTGTGAATCTTGAATCTAAATTATCTTATACAATGCAGGGATTATCTAAGATTATGACTGAACTTGGTATTAGGTTCAATACTCTGATGGAAATAAATTCTCAACAGATGGCTGAGTTTGGAGCTTTAAGCTTGAAGTGAGAGATAAATTTAATTCGTGTGAAGAAGATATAGACTAAATACGAGATCACGTTTCAGATATGACCAAAATGGTCGAAGACTTACAAACTCAAAATAAAAATTTGGTGAAAAAGATTGATTATTTGGAAAACCAATCCAGACGGAACAATATAAAGATTATTGGTTTGCCGGAAGGAATGGAGGGACCAGACCCAAGAAAATATTTTACTGAATGGATTCTGCAGGTGCTGGGTCAAGAACATTTCCCGGAAGGTATAATACTGGAACGTGCTCACAGAGCCTTGTGTAGAAGACCTATTTCAGGTCAAAGTCCAAGACCTGTTTTGCTTCGTTGCTTGAATTATTACGAAAGAGAAATAATTTTACGAGTGGCTATTAGAAATGCACAACAGAGAAAATCACCCTTGATGATTCAAAATAATTGAGTTTTCTTCTATGTGGATTTGAGTCAAGAAGTTATGTTCCAACAACGGGAATTCAACTCTGCTAAAGAGTTGTTGTGGAAGGAAGGTTATAAGGCAACCTTTAGATATCCAGCTGTTTTGAAGGTTTTTCAAGATGGTTACCAACCAAAGTTCTTTGATTCTCCAAAGGAAGCTATAGCATTTGCTCAAGAGCCGCCAATTACTCAGTTTCAACAGAGACGTAGTCTGCCGCGATCTCTAAGGAGACAAGAGATGGAAGAAAAGAGCCATGCTCCAAGAAGGAATGGTTGCAATGGTGACTCGGCAGTTGGAGTTGATTAAAAGAAGAGTTGTTCTTTTTTCAAAAAAAAAAAGGAATATTAAATAATGATGATGTTAGTTTAAGATGAAGTGAGAGTTGGGGGAGAGAACTGAATAGGCACTATTTCCTGAAAGTCATATGCTATGTGTGAGTTATCTCACTCCCATTTTTTTTTTGGGAGTTACCAAAGGAGCCCTGGCACACCTGGAAAAAAAAAATGGAAACTGATATTGCCTTTATACAAGAACATACCTTACTGCACAGGAATGTAAGAAACTAAGGAGAGAATAGGTAGGACATGTAATATCATAATCATCTTTTAATTCCAAAGCCGGGGGGGGGGGGGTAGCCATCCTGATAAACAAAAGCATGCCAGTAATGATTGGAGCTGTCAGGCTGATGTGTATTAGTTAATTGTCAGCTTTATTCAGATTCTTGGGCACTTTTAAACTTATACACACCTAATTACAATGATGAATCCTATATTCAAGATATCTTCCTTAAGGTTTCAGGGGATGACAAAATATACTCATGGGGGCGACTTCAATTTCTGTTTGGATTCTGTCCTGGATAAGTCAATGCAGACAGTAGCTAAAATAAAAGCAGCCAAGACTTCGTTGGCTTTCATGGAAGATTTAAATTTGACAGATATATGGAGGCAAACATACCCTCGAACTGGAGACTACTCCTTTTATCACCCCCACCAATGATTCCCACATTAGAATCAACGTCTTTTTGTTATCAACATAGTTAATTCATAAACATGAGAGTCTGAAAACTTGAACCTATCAAATCATTCACCTCTTTATTTTGATGTCAGAAAAAAACAACTAACTCATACAAATGGTGTCCGAATCCTACCCTACTTCAAAAACTAGAATTTTGCAAGTTTATTAGAGACAACATAAACTTTTTCTGTGAGATAAACTGTCTCTCTGCTTTCAATAGTTTTATTTTATTTTATGGGAAATGTTAAAAGTCTACTTTGTAACAGTCGCACATGGAGATGCAGACTGGCCCACGAATGAGACGTCTGCGTGGACCTGGGGGTAACACCAACTGTCGTCCCAGGTGACCTCCCGCATGGGAAGATGGGAAACTGTGGCAGGGATGCTAGCCAATCCCAGTTTGGTGCTCCGATGATGTAGGGCCCTGATGTCAGGCCTGGGGCCCATATAAACATGATGGCCAGTGCAATAAACCAGTCTCGATTTCAAGGCTTTGGTGTACGTTTTGTTCTTCTCCATGCTCACGTAGCCCCAATGCTACATTGGTGACCTCGACAGATCCAACTGGCAAATAAACCCAAAGATGAAGGACCAGGCAGAGCCAGACCATCCATGCAGTCTCTCTCAGGCACCCAACGTTTTGGGTGTTGCAGCATGTGTGGTTCGAGCAGGCCAAGCTCAGTTCCAGCTTCGACACATTGCTGCTTCTACATTGTGAGTGCTCTTGATCAAGACACAGAGGCAAGGGTTGTAGACTTCTTATAGCAGCTTCCAGAACAAGGCAAATATGTGGCCCACAAAGAGCTGTTAACCTGCACTTTTGGGCTCTTCCAGCATGAGTGTGCTGCCTGATTGCTGCATATGGATGGATTGGGTTCAGAGCCCTGTCTGCCCTAATGAGCAAGATGCTTGCTCTAACCGAGGGCCACAAGCCTTGCCTGCTCTTTGAGCAGATCCTTCTGGAGCAACTGCCCAAAAATACCTGACTTTTGCTCATGGACGAGAACTTAAGCGACCCTTGGAGGGTTGTGGCCCTGGTTGACATGCTCTGAAGAGCAAAGAAGGATACCAGTGCCGTCGTATTCCACAATAGCAAGCCCCATGAACAGCTGCCTACAAGACCAAGATCAGCGGAGAGGCAAGTTAATACCCCAGGACAATTCAGCTACTATCATCAGCGATGGGGTGCAGAGGCCTTTCAATGTTGCCCACCCTGCAGGTTTCTGAAAAATCACCTGGCCAACTGTTATTGATGGCTGTGGCAGTTAGCCCACCTGATAGCCTCTTTTATGTTTGGGATTCCTTGTTGGGCAGGCGTTTCCTGGTTGACACTGGCACCGAGATAAGCATCCTATCCCCTGCATGCCTTGACACCTACAATGCCAAGCAGGGCCCAGCACTGAGGCCAGGTGACAACTCCTCCATCCAAATCTTTGATACCCACACCATCCCCCTTCAGTTTGGCAATAGCCGCTTTACATGGACCTTCTCCCTCGTGGCGATGGTTCAACTGCTCCTCGGTGGGCTGACTTCCTTCGTGCCCACTACATGCTTGTCAACCTCAAGAGATGGTGCTTGGTGCATGCCAGAACTTTTCAGATTCTACCTCAGGGGGGAAGCGAAGCTACCCGCCCCCCCCCCCCCCCCCATCTTGACTCTATAATGCTTTCAGGCAATGAATTCGCCCACATCCTGGCAGAGTTCCCCTCAATAGTGGTGCCACAGTTCTCCGTGGCTGAGCCAAAGCATGGGGAAAAAGCACCATATTCTGACCGAGGGCCTCCCGGTCTATGCCATGGCAAACCAGAACCCTCCCAAAAAGCTCAGCCTAATGAAGGAGGAGTTTAAGAAAATAGAGGAGATAGGGATTGTGGAGCGCTCTGACAGTCCCTGGGCCTCTTCCCTCTACGTGGTGACTACTGCTGCCTAAATGAGGCCACCACGCCCGACAGATATCCCGTGTCCCACATCCAAGACTTCGCAGCCAACTTGCATGGGGCATGGACCTCATCCAGGGGTACCACCAAATCCCAGTTCACCCCCAGGATGACCCCAAGACTGCAATTATAACCCCCTTTGGTTTGTTTGAATTCCTTCTCATGCTTATCGGTCTGAAAAATGTGGCACAAACTTTCCAGTCTGATGGACACAATGGGCCGGGACGTCCCATTTGCGTTCATCTCTTTGGATGATATCCTCATCGTTAGTCGCAGCTGCAAAGGCTATGCCGTCCACCTGAGGCAACTGTGCACCCAGTTGAGTAAGTTTGGGTTTACAATTAGCCCCACAAAGTGCTAATTTGGCCTGGACAATATTGATTTACTGGGGCACAACATTAACAAGCACGGGACAACATCACTCCCCGAAAAGGTCGAGGCGGTCCAGCACTTTGCCAAGCCATGCACAGTTAAAGGGGTAGAGGAATTCATCAGTATTATAAATTTTTATCACAAATTCATACCGGCAGTGGTCTGCATCATGCGCCCCTCCACCTTGGCGCTGATGATGGGCAAGCCAAAAGACATTACCTGGGACGATGAGCCTTTGAGGGTGTTCCAGAATTCCAAAGATGCTTTGGCCAACGCCACCCTCCTGGTCCACCCCCAACCGGAGGCTCCTACTGCTCTGACAGTCAACACCTCCAGCACAACGGTAGGAGACACACTGGAACAGTTCATTGAAGGCCAGTGGCAACCCCTGGCCCTTTTCAGCAGGCACCTCTACCCCGCCCCCAGGGCTCAAATACAGTGCTTGTGTCTGAGAGCTATTGGCACTGTACTTGGCGGTAAGACATTTCCATTACTTTTTGGAAGGTCAAAGGTTGAATTCAAAGTCTTCACCATTCACAAGCTGCTGACCTTCGCCTTCCATAAGGTATCGGACCTGTGGACGGCCCAACAACAGAGATATTTGTCCTACGTTTCCAAATTTATCACAGACATACAGCATAATGCGGGGAAAAGCAATGTGGTTGCCAATGCTTTGTCACGCCCCGCAATCAAGTTGACTACGAAGCCCTTGCAAAAGTGCAGCAGCAAGACCCTGAGATCCCTGCATATAGGACAGCTGTCTCCGGTCTTAGGGTGGAAGATATCCCCATCGGCCCAGGTGACCTTACACTGCTGTGAGACGTCTCCACCGGCAACCCTCGCCCCATTGTCCCAGCTGCATGGAGGAACCAGGTTTTCGACGGCATCCACAACCTGGCGCACCCTGCAATCTGGGCTATAGTCAAGAAGGTGGCTAGCAGGTTTGTCTGGCACAGCCTCCGTTAGCAGGTCAGCCAGTGGGCCAAAACCTGCAACAACTGTCAATCCTCAGAAGTGCAGACTCACACAAGGGCACCCACACAGACCTTTGATCCAGTGTGAAGCTGTTTCAGCCATGGACATATTGGAGCCACTATCAGTTTCCCGTGAGACGAGATGCTGCTGATCATGGTTGACCGCTCCACAAGCATGAGGCGGTCCCACTAGCTGATACCACCACAGAAACCTGCACCAGGGCACTCATTGACACATGGGTGTCCAGGTTCGGAGTCCCAGAGCACCTAACCTCAGACAGGGGTCACAGTTTACCTCTGGGCTCTGGGCAGAGCTAGCTAACCTCCTGGGGACTCAGCTCCACCATTCTACAGAATATCACCCTCAGGCCAATGGGTTGGTGGAGCGCTCAAGGCAGCCTTAATGGCCTGGCTCAAGGGTCCCAACTGGGTGGACGAACTATCTTGGGTCTTGCTGGGGATTCGCATTGTGCCGAAGGAAGACTTCAATGCCTTGGTGGTGGAGATGGTCTATGGTGCACCCTTAATCATTCCAGGGGAGTTCCAGGCCCCCACAAACACCAAGAAGATCCTGCAGCCACCCTAGAGAACTTGTGGCAAAAACTGAGGTCCCTGGTCCCGTGGCAACCCCCACCACATAGCCAGTCCAAACATAACATCCACAGGGACTTAAAAGACTTGTCAATGTGTGTTTGCGTAAAGGGGTGCACACCGGCTGCCACTACAACAACCCTATAAGGAGCTTTACAGGGCCATCAGGGACAACTGCTCCATTTTCGTCCTCGACGTCGGTCATAAGGAGGAGACTTTTACCATCGACTGCCTGAAACCGGCATACCTGGACTCCCACTCCCACTCCTCCCCCGTGATGCAAGAGCAGACCGCCCAATTCAGCGGGCAACAGTTTGATTGCCGGTTCTGGGGGGGTCATGTAGCGGTCCGCACACGGAGATGTGGACTAGCCCACAAAATGGCTGACGAATGTGGCAACCGCGTTGACCTGGGAGGTAACACCAGATGACGTCCCGCACGGTGGGAAGACGGGGAACTGTGGCGGGAATGCCAGCCAATCCTAGGCTGGTGCTCCGATGATGTTGGGCCCTGACGTTAGCACCTGGGGCCCATATCAATGCGACAACAAGCACAATAAATCAGTTTTAACTTCAAGGCTTTGGTGTGCATTTCGTTCTTCTCCACACTCGCGTAGCACGAATGTTACAACCTTAGGGGACAGATGATCTCATATACAAAAGGTAATAATAAGAAATACATGGCAGACACAAAAGGACTGGAAACAGAAATTCTGAAATTGGAAAAGGATTTCCAACAGGCTGGCTCCAAGGAAGTATATAAAGTACTTGTAAACAAAAAACTCAAATATAATACACCACACACATAAAATTGAAAAAAATTCTAAGAAATAAACAAAGATATGATAAACTGGGAGAGAAAGCACATAAAGTCTTGTCCTGGCAATTGGAAGCAGAGGAAAGTTCGAGAACAATTAATTCAATTCAGACTAAAGTGAGCTCAGTCTCATATAATCCAACAGAAATCAATAACACATTTAAACATTTCTATACAAATTTATATAAATCAGAATCCACAGAAGACCTGACTAAGATCGATGACCTGTTGAACTGCCCAAACTTGACCAAGATCACGCAAATTTGGATCTCACCTTTATCCAAAAATAAATTGAAAAAGCATTAGGTTCACTGCAGGCCTATAAATCACCAGAGAGGACAGTTTCCTTCCAGAATTTTATAGAGAATTTAAGGATTTACATATATCCCTCATCATGGATGTAATTGATTTAGCGTCTAAAACCCAAACTCTCCATGAATCATTTTCTACTGCCATAATTATTGTGATTCATATGAAAAAAGAGGCCCATTAAAATGCTCTTCATTTCAGCTCATTTAACTACTTAATTCAGATTATAAATTGATTTCTAAGGCCCTGGCTGACAGGTTTGGCCAATACCTGCCAATATTAATAAATCCAGACCAGAGTGGCTTTATTTTGGAATGCCGATAAGTCAACAATCTTTGTAGGCTCTTTAATAGTATTCATTATGCAAAGTCTAAGGCTAAACTGAGTGTCACTGTGGCTCTGGATGTTGAGAAAGCATTTGTCAGGCTGGAATGGCCATATTTGCTTAGAGTCTTGGCCAAGCTTGGGTTTGACCAACTGTTTATTAACTGGATTAAAACTCTATCATGGACCTAAAGCCAGGGTCACCACTAATGGACTGATCTTGGCAATGTTCAGTGAATAAACTACAATTGAAGTCACTGTTATAATATTGATGAACATGTCAATCAATATTTGCATACAACACAAATTAGTGTTGGCGGAAACTCAAGACTGGAGAAGCTGGAATGTGGTGGAAAAACTGAAGTCGCTGGCAGAATTCAATAGATCAAGCTGCATCAGATGGTTGTTGGCAGAATCACAAACGGCACAGGTTATGTTATTTTCTCCAGGGGAACGCAGCTTTGCATTTCCTTGTTCCATTGTTCGATACTAAGACTAAAGTCGGATTTCCAAGTTGCCACAATTCACGTCCTGGCCACTGTCAATGCGATTAACACAAATTGGATTTGAAATTTGGACAGCTTCACTGTAAGCCTTATGTCCATTATGTTTCCCAGCAGGAACAACTCTGGGTCCTGTGGGAATTGCTTGCTTATAATCTTCTCCAGGACTTGGCCTAGATCTACCAAAAAGGGCCTCATCTTGATACATGACCAGGTTGCATGCACAAATGTCCTGGTCACAATGTCACATCTGAAGCATTGGTCCAAGAGTTCTGGTTTTGACTTGTTTATTTTGTGTGGTGTTAGGTACAGCTGGTGTAAAAAGTTATACTGAACAAGCCTGTACCTTGCATTGATGACCGTGGTAATGCTTTCCCGGCACAAGTCAGACCAGCATCTCTCATCAATTGCAATGCCCAAGTCTGACTCCCATTTTTCTCTCGATCTATGAAGGCGCAGTTTTTGTCCCTCCGACTGGAACAAGCAATACATTGCCAAAATAAATTTCTTACTGCTTTCCCTTTGAATCAATGTTACTGCATCGAGGTAGGGCCATACTTGGACCTAATACATCCCGTAGAAAAGAACTTATATAAAGATGGCAGAGGAATGTCTGGTTTGGAAAAGCATATTTATTTTTTAGCTGCTCAAACGACATTAATTTCCCCTGCTCATAACAGTCCTCTATGCACCTGATGCCATTACAGTGCCAGATGTCCAGGATCTTGTTACCTACCATTAATGGTATTAATTTATTAGGAGTCAGGGGCATTTTTGGTGAAAGCTCCACTTTAGTATTCAGATACTCATTAATTTTGGTCCAAATACTAATCATTTGTTGCTGCCCTTCTTCCCTGACATCAATTTGGCATCACATTGTAGGGCCGAGATGGCCTGTTTCCATGCCATAAACTGTTATATGGTTATTTGTAAATGAAATCCTCTGCTATCTTCTTGTGCACCAAGTGCAGATTAATTTGTGCCCAGGATGGTACACCTCCTCCCTGAAAGAGAGAGTTGATGTATCACAACTGAGCTGTCCAATAATATTTTTTGAAGTCCCATGATAATTTTCCCATAGAGACTCTTGCCACCTATCACTCTAGAGAAACCTTCTAACCTTATGTAGTAGCTGTTTAAAGAAACCCCAGAGCAGTGGCAATGTTTGAAAAAGATAATGGAATCTTGGCAACACATTCATTTTGATGCAGTTGACCCTGCCCACCAATGTTAGGGGCAAGGACATTCACCTCTTTAGGTCCTCTTCGACTCTCTCCAGCTAGGGGGCATAGTTTAACTTGTATAGATTATTTATGCTACCATCAATATTAACTTCTAGTTATTTGATCCCTTCTGTGGCATCACCTCGCTCTTTTCCCAATTGATCTTGTACCCAGAAAGTTTCTCATAGTCCTCCAGTACCATGTGCAGTCGAGGCAGAGAAGTCACAGGGTCCATCAGATATATCAGTACGTCATCAGCAAATAAGTTAATTTTGTGCTCCTCCTGGCCCACTCTATATCCTTTAATGTCTGGATCCTGATGAACAGCCTCCGCCAGAGGTTCCATTGCCAGCACAGAGAGCAGGTGACAGCGGACACCCTTGCCTACTAGATCTGGTAAGTGAGAAGGCTGAAGAGACCCGCCCATTGGTTACAACTTTCACCTTGGGCACATGGTATAGCATCTTGATCCAATTTTGAAAAGTTGGTCCCAACCCTGCCTTCTCCAGTACCTTAAATAAAAATTCCCACTCCAGTCTATCAAAAGCCTTCTCTTCATCCAAGGAAATGGTTAATCTCCTCTCATTTCTAGATTGTGCCAGATGCATTGCACTCAACCATATGCCAATATTGTCCACTGCTTGTCCCTCCTGCACAAAGTTTATGAATTTCAGCAAATGCAATGCCAGTCTGTTTGCTAGGGTTTTGGCTAGGATTTTGTAATCAGTATTGAACAGGGAAATTGGCCTATAAGAAGAGGGCATGAGTGGATCTTTATCCTTCTTCAAAATTGTTGTAACAATCACCTGGGAGGGATCTGTTCCAATTTTTGTTACTAAATCATTTTCTGACATACTTGATTTGGCTATATCATCTTATATATGGAAGAGTAACCATCCCCGCCTTAATAAAGTTTTCCAACAAAGACTCAAGAGATATGGTGGAATGGCTCTGCCTAACTTTAGATTTTATTATTGGGCAGTCAATATACGAAATCTTACTTTTTTTTCATAATTATACTGACTGTCCTGTACGGGTATCAATGGAGTTGAATTCCCCCCAAAATTTGTCTAATTCAGCACTGCCGCTGATGCGGAGCTGCAGGGAGCGGAGATGCAGCACTCCTGTGGGATCCAGTTGCCCAGTTAACTGTCGTCAGCTCTGCAAGAGGTTTGAATGGTCCGTTGAGGGAGCTGACGTTGGTTTTATTTGAAATCCTGCGACTGTGGGTCCAACCCAAGACGGTAGGTCCTATTAATCGGTAGCAGCCACAAGGGGCTGCAGATTCTGGGGAAGTGGAGGACTGGAGTAGGGCACCAGAGGACGGCAATATCACCCCCCCCCCCCCCTTCTATGCAGAAGCGGAGGTTGCAACCCTTGAAGACGGTGACTACAGCAGTGGACCAGTTACGGGGCTTTGCAGCTAAGAGACTCAAGGCAAGGAACCCGTGGAAGCTGTGGTCTACTAGAGACTGGTTTGGGAGGCTCATGTCAGGCTGTGGATTGCTAGAGACTGGCTAGAAGTGGCTGGAGGGGTATCAGGTATCAGAACCGGGATGCAAGGAGGTGGCGAGGCCGTGTCAGAGGTTCGGATTTGGAGCTTGGGTTTCCAAAGGTTCGGACTGGACTCTGTGTTGCTGCAAGGGCTGCAGAAGCGCTGGAGGCAAATCTACAGACGCTCAGTGACTCTGGGGGGGATTCTCTTTTGTTTCTCTCTCTGATTGTAAGACTGTAAGAGGTGCTTAGGCAATTACAGCCAGTGGTGAATCTGTCTGCCTTGCAACAGGCAAAAAAGAAATGACATGTTATATGACACTGTTTTATATAAAATTTAATAAATTAAATTTTGAATCTTGGCTCTTCATTTCTATTTTCAACTAAGTTAATAGATAATTTAATTGTTAAATATTCTATGAGAATTTGAAATGTTTAGAAAACATTTTGCATTTCATAATTTCTCTCTTTCAAGCCCTATCATATCCAATCACTTTTTTCAACCCTCTTCCAAGATGCTACTTTTCAAAGATTGTACAGAGAGGGTATTAAAAGTTTTAAAGGTCTGTTCCTTGATGGATATTTTGCATCGTTGAGCAGCTTTTCACTAAATTTAACCTGCCAAAATCTATTTTTTTTAGATATTTACAAGTCCGGCATTTTCTTGAATTGTTTCATTAATTCTATATAATTATCCATATCATTTTATTGAATGATCTTATCTGCATATGTTCTACATTAACATTAATAAAAAATATTTTAAATAGAAAGAAGAAAATCCTGTCACTGCAGGATCTAGGCCTAAGATGGAGGAGCCTATGATTGGCAACAGCCACAAGGGGGTTTCAGAATCTGGGGAAGTGGAGGACTGCTGCAGGGCACTAGAAAAATAGGGAGACCAACTCCCACCTCTGTTTGAGAAGAAGCAGAGGAGACAACCCATGGGATTGTGACCATAGAGACAGACCAGTGAGGGGCTTGTGGCTGACGAACACACAGGCGCCGGATGTTGGCGAATTGAGGCTGTGAACTGCTGGCAATTGTGGTCAAAGGGCACTCACAAGGCTGCTGGGGACTGGCTTGAGTCTGGCTGAAGGGGAACTGGGATGCGAGATGATGCTGAAGGCTTCCTGATCAGAAGTTCAGATCTCGAGCTCGTGTCGCCAATGATTTGAGTGCAGAGGCAGCAAGCGCTGGGGGGTGAATCCACAGACACTCGGTGACTCAGTGGGGGTGGGGGGGGAACTCTCTTTCTCTGATTGTAAGAGGTACCTGGCAATTTCTGCTCATGGTGAATCTATTTGCCTCATGGCAAACAAAAGCAAATTTTCTGAAGAATTACACCCGTTTTATTACATGACAATAAAGAAACCTTGACTGCAGTTGCCCGCAGCCCGCATAAGTTCCTCCCCTTGTCACAAGCAAACTGCCGCTTCTGTCTTCTTCAGCCACAGAGCCCCTAACTGGTCCACTGCTGTGGTCACTGTCCTGTAGGGTCATCTCTGCTTCTCCTTCACAAATGGGGATGTGGTCTCCCTGTTTTCTGGTGCCCTGTGCCAATCCTGTTTCCTGGACTCTGCAACTACTTGAGGCCGCTGCTGAACACAGGCACTACCAAGTTGAGCCAAGACCCCACAGCCACAGAATTTTAAAATAAACTACCATTGGCTCCTTTAACAGGCTGTTTAAAGCCTGTACAGTACTGTCAGTAGTTGGACTGGTGATGGTACACTGTGGTGCAGCATTGTATTTCCTCTCCCTGTCGGTCTATACTTATGGCAGTGCTGCCATTGCTGTAGCTCCGTAAATGTTACCAATTTTTGCTGTTGGTAAATACAATATAAATGCAAAACAGGATCATAAGACATACTGTTGTGGCTGGGGAGCAGTTTCATATGTCACTTGGTGGAGAACTGATAAGTGGGATACTTGGAATATCAGTCATAGGGTGCAGTTGTTGAGGATCATTTCAAGTAATATCCTGGGTCTGACTGTTTGTGTAGAGGGGAAAGTTGGTTGAATATTTACTATGTTATGTAATGGTCTTTCATCATGGAACATATGCAATGCCAGCGAGATCTGGCATGCACTCTTCTACCACAATGTCCTTCAAGCCAGCTGCTGATTCTGTGGCAAGTGCTCAACTTTCTTCAAGAGTCCTGCACGTGATTTTAAAATGCTTAAACAGTTGTTTCGGATGAAAGATCTAGTGTGCTGAAGGGTCTGTTTCTTTACCCTATGACCTGAAACATTAACTCTATTTTTCTCTCCACAGATGTGGTCTTAGATGCTGAGTATTCACAGCATTATCTGTTTCCAATTTCGTTTTCAAGAAACTGCAGATTTCTTTTTGTTTTTCAGAGCCACAAAGATTGAGTGCTGTATTGCACAAAACTGTTGTGTGTATACTTAAACATTGAAGAAGATATTTTAAGGCTTCAATGTAACCTTGGTCTTGTTAACCAGTTTCTTTGAGGAATGTGTCTTCATTGGTTTTCCTAGTCACTGATCACCACCAAACCCTCCCCAACATTAATTGTTTCTGAGAATATAATGTTGCAATAGTAACAGAGACTTAGCACACAATAAAGTAGGATGAAGTGCTAAATTTACAGGAAGCAAAGGAGATACGTTTAAGGAGAAATTGCAGCATCAGGTACAGAGAAAATCCTTAAGAAATCACTGGTAGGACTTACATTGCTAAAGGAAGTAAGTAAAAGAGGTTAAAAAAAATCAGTCTGTTCATTGTATTATCAAGTCAGGTTGTAGAGGGAAATGGGCAGTTGATATTTCAAGTTGAAACTTCCCTTCAGGGCCGAGAAATAACCCAAACTCATTCCTGAAGCAGGGTTTCATACCAAAATGTTGATTAATTCCTTTCAGCTGTCTACCTGATGCACTCCTCCAGTAGTTTATCCTTTGTTCTCAATTCTAGCATCTAAAAGTGATGTTATTTTTAGGTATATTCTATGGGCCATTAACATCAGTAAAAGGAATACATTGAAGAAAATTTGAGGGAGATTATAACAAAGAGGATAGTTTAGATGGAGGATGGCCTAAATATAGAGATACTGAACAAAGCTGGTGTCCTGGGAAAATAAATTATCATGTCAGTATGGGATGCATCCTAAACTGCTGAAGGAAAGACTGAAAATAGAGGTATTCTCTAAGAATTTTCTAGTTCTCCTCGGACAAGATGGCAGTGATAGAGAAATGAGAATGTTAAACATTTTTTCAAAAATGTACACATTTAGAAGCACAGAGTCAAACACAAAAGTTTGCAGACTCTGTGATTGTAGTAAAAATATAAAAATGCTGGAGGAATGCAGCAGGTCTTGCAGCATCCAGAGGAGAAGAAGGGATCACACCCAAAGCATCAATTATATATCTTTATTGCCTCTGGATGCTGTGAAATCTGCTGAGTTCCTCCAGTATTTTTGTGTTTTTACATTTTGAAGTACAGCTGATTAGTTTTACTTTGATGTTGTGGAAACTATTGAAAAACATAATTGTGAACAAAATAAGATATATTTGTTCAAGTGTAGGTTCATTAAAGGAAATTGTTTTTAACCAAGTGTTTTTTGTTTTATGAAGACCAATGATGTTAATGACATCAGTCCTGCCCCAGGTTTTGACTTGAAATGCTATTTATTTTGCTCTATGGATATTACACAAGTTGTTGAGTTCCTTCAGCAGCTTGCATTTTCCTCTGGATTCCAACATCTGCACTCTCATAGCTCCATGTTTTTTTTTTTGCTTATGACTTTCAAAAGGTGTTTGATAAAGTGCCAACAAAAGTAGTTAATGAATTAATTCTCATTCCCTTTGGTTTCCAACCCCTCCCATTTCCCCATTGCATACTTTTGCTCTCCCTCCCTTCAGTTCCATCTGGAAAAGCTGGTGTACAACAAAAGAAAAGAATCAAATTACAAACAGTAAATGTGGAAGAGTATGCAAGGCAACAATGAAAGGCTCAAGTCTGAAATAATGGCTTCCTTTTTATTTCCAATGGATGCTGTGTAACTTGCTGAATTTCTGCAGCACTTTTGTATATTGCACTCAACCCCAGCATTTGTAGATTTTTATTGTTCAGCTCAAACTGGGATGTTGCAGTTGGCATAGTGGTTAATGCCACACCTTTACAGCACCAGCGATCAGGACTGGGGTTTGAATCCTCCGCTGTTTGTAAGAAGTTGGCACATTCTTTCCCTGTCTAATCCTTCCACCATTTCAAATTTATTGGGGATTGTAGGTTAATTGGGTGTAAATTGGGCAGCACAGAGCCAAAATGGCCTGTTACTGTGGTGTATGTCTAAATAAAGAACAGTTTTAACATTTTAGGATGGTGACATTGCACAAGGCTGAAAAACTCTGTGGTGAAATGTTAACAACCTGAAACATTGTGCTCCAAATTTTCAGCATTTTCTGTTTTTATTCCAGGTCAGCATCTACTTTCTTTTTTGCTTTTGTAACGTTAAGAATTTATTTGTTAAGTGCTCAAGTCATCCAAAGACTAGACCAAATGAGTAAACTGTTTATTGGTAGAGGCACACATTTCAAACATCCTGTGGGAACCATTTAAAAAAAACTTACTGGCATAAATCAAACAATGCCTATATAGAAACAGAACAGTCTCATTGCACCTTCATTCGGTGACCTCGGCATTGCTTCTGCGAAACAGTGGGCTAATTGCAAATTGTTTCTTTCAAAATGACCATATTAATGTGTCCATTCTCATTTGGCTTATCTAAACTATAAGAGAAACACAGAAGTAGCCGATGCTGGAATCTCAAGCAATGAATTCCCAGAACTCAGCAAATCAACTAGTATTTATGGGGTTTTTGACAGAAATTGTATGTTTTCTCTCAACCTCTCCCCCCCCCCCCACCCCACCATGTCTCCTTTCCTCAAGCTCTGTATCTCCTTTCCTTGTCTCCTTTCACAGAATCAAAATCCATCTTTCGTCCCAAGATCAATTCTCCCCTTTTCCATTTCCTGTCCCATGATCTTACCCACCTTTGGTCTGTTGGACTGCACTCCTCCTCCAGCCCATTCTTTCCCTTTCCCCAGCCGCCTTTCTCACTCATACTTTGAAGAAGGGCTCAGGCCCGAAATGACGGGAAGGGATCTTTTCCCCCTATGGACGCTGCGAGACCAGCTGAGTTCCTCCAGCATCTCTTGGACTTTTCACTCTTCCCCAACCTCAGTCGTTGCCCGAATATATCTCACCGCCTCACCAAGCAATGCCAAGCTTCCACTGGCAGCTGCTCACGAAAACCACCGCCAAAAAAAACCGTTAACCCCCTCCCCAATACATACATTTTCATCGGTGAGGGGGGGGGGGGGGGAAAGTTCTGTTCATTCCAACGGAGACATTAAATCATTCATTCAGCTGAGGAGGTTGGATGACGTAATATGGCGGCGCCGGCGTCGAGCGGGTCACGTGAGAGGCTTTGTGAACACATTGACAGGGTCACGAGCGGTGGCCGCGACTCGGTTTCGTCTCTGGTCACTTGGTGTGGGGCTCGGCCGCGCGTTCAGAGCGACTACCGCACAGGTGAGCGCGCGGCGCCGGAGCTACCGTCTTGGCGCTTTTTGTTTTACCACCGCGTCGGTGGGGGGAGGGGAGGTAGATGGGGGGTGGGGGGGGGCAGGTTCCGGTGATGATTGTTTTAAAGCTTTCAATGTCCAGTGAGTGGTCTGCGGGATTTGGTCGGACAGCTGGCCTAACTCATCGAGACGGCCCAGCCTCTGGAGATCGAGCCGGTCACTTCGCTCTCGGCGTGTCACACCGACAACTTGCATGGTGTGGGAGGCATCGGGCGCCCTCCCAGACCGGGTGTGGTGAGACGCGACTATTCTCGTGTACTTATTGCAACATAACTTCCCATTCCGAGTGAAGATACCCCCCTCCCCCCCATTGGATTTTTGAAGGAATCTCTTCTCGTCCCAGCAATGAACTTGATGACTCTCCTTTGCATTCAACGAGATCCTTCCTTGTGCTCTTCGCTTGATTACTGGCGCGTAGTTGTTGATCGTTTGGTTGCAGGTTTATAATTGTTGTCCCACTGGTAGATTTTTTTTGTGTAGGACGATAAGCCTACATTTGCAGCCTTCTGGTTATTGGCATTTGGTTCCAAAATGCATGTATCGCTGCCACTTATTTTGAACAACCTGAGATGCATCACATTTTTAACTTAGAAGCTGGAAACTTTTTGAATGCCTCTTTTTAAATTATTTACGTTCTTTATTAATCTACGTCTTTAAAAAAAAAACTGGGACGTGCAGAGTCCTGTTGAGGGGACTGGATGGATTCTGCCAAAGGGCATTCAAGTTAGAATTCAGGAGAAGGGTGGCAGTATCCTCAAATGTGATCTTGTTGAAAATGAGATAATTCAGTGCTTTAGTGGGCTTAATGGTGAATAAATCCACAAGGTCTGATGAATTGTATATCAGATTGCTATGGGAAACAAGGGAGATGATTGCTAGGATCCTGACAGGTCTTGAATCTTTTCTGGTCACATGAAATGCCAGATTGCTATGGGCAACTGAGGTGTTAGCTTTATTCAAGAAGAGCAGCAGAGGTGAAAGTGGTAAAACTATATATAGTCCTGTATTTAATGTCATTGGTAGCCAACTTATTTGGGAGAAATTTTAAGGAATAGGTTCATCAAAAATATTTCAAGTGATATCCAGATTTTTCAAAAATAACTAAATGTATTGCTTGAGGCATTGTGCTTGATGTAATCTATTTGGATGTCATTGAGGCCTTTGACAAGCGTCCGAATGGGAAAGAGGTCCAAAAGTTTGAGCCCATGAAATCAAAAACAAATTGGATGAAAATTTAACTTGATGAGAAAGGCTCTATGGAATCTGGAATACACTGCTTCAGAAGATGGTGGAGGTAGAGATACTTGCATTGAAGAAATTTCTAGACAAGCACTTGAATTGCCAAGGAATAGTCTATTGGATGAGTGTTTGTGAATGCATTAATGTTTATGAATTCCTGATTGATGGTGTGATCATCTAAAGGGCCTGTTTCTGTGTTCCATGAGTAAGAGAGGTGCTCAACAACCGAAAAAGGGCAAATGTAATTATTTGTAATACCATCGTCAAATAAGAGATGTAAAAACATAACTGGCAACTGCCAGCAAACTATTTTAACCCCCATTGCAGGGACAGTTTTAGAAACGATGGTGTGATTTAAAAAGATGCAGCATAGGTTTGTGAAAGACATTGTGTTTCACTGAATACATTTGGATGGTATGTAGTATGCTTGTGTGATGACATAAGGCTGATAAGCAAAATTAGGCCTGTGGATAACAACATTGTATAAGAAGTTAAAATTTCCAATTTTTCAGGTGCATAGCTTTGCCAGTATGTTTTAGGGTGTTCAAAAAGGTATAGGCTGGTGGAAATGGCAGACAAGTGGCAAATTAGTTCAAAAGTGTAATCTGATCTGCTTTGGAAGACTGAATAAAGAGATCCATTGTGGCGACCCACTTACCAGTAAGTGAACCGGCTCCCAAAATGGCAAATGTGCTGTTGAAAACACGGGAAATTAACCTGCATCCAACACAGGTTTTTAATCGGGTTGATAATGTCACTTCCTGTCCATGTGTCAGAAGCAATGACGTATATAAGCCCAGCAGTCTGGAGTTGTCAATGTTGCACTAGACTGCACAGCATGTACATCTACTTCCCAGCATATACATCAACTCGACAACGTGTACACCAATGTCCATAGTAGCTCAATATAGAATACTTCGCTACATTGGTGACCCCCGCCGGTCCAAATGATATTTGGACCGCAACATGGAAAATATTTCTTTAATGCATGCCATGGCTCTGAAACTGCCAACGTTTTGGACTTCTCAACCATGTGTATGGTTTGACCAAGCAGAAGCCCAATTCCAATTGGGGCAGATAACATCTGATTCCACACGGTACTACTATGTAGTAAGTGCCCTAGATCAAGTGTTAGCATGCAGAGTTTCCGATTTTTCTGCAGCAGGCTCTGGAGGAGGGCAAGTATATGACACTCAAGAGTCTGCTCATCCATACCTTTGGCCTCTCACAATGTGAGCAAGCAGCTTGTTTACTTGGGAGACCAGACCCCTTCTGTACTCAAGAATGAAATGCTGGCACATAAGCCCTGCCTCATGTTTGAGCAGGCTTTCTTGGAGCAGTTGCCAGAAGATATCCACATGTTGCTGGCTGATGAAGATTTCAGTGACCCACGGAGAGTCATGGCCCGTGCTAATATTTTATGGCAGGCTAAGCAAGAAAGCATGATATTTGTAGGATAGGTCACCAGGACCATGCAACTCCAACATTAGACTGACAGCAGGGCAGATCATGTCTGTTGTCAGACTGCCAGTTGGCCAGGAAACAATTGGACAAAGATGGGACTCGTTGGTGTTTCTACTATCAACGATGGGGCGCAGAAGCTTGGTGCTGTTGACCTTCCTGTGCGTTTCAGGGAAATGCTGGGGCCAACTCTCCCTAATGGCTTTTATATGTCTGGGATAGACATTCTGACTAGTGTTTCTTGGTGGATACAGGAGCTGAGATCTTTGGGGCATGACACATGTAACAGAAAGCCTGGACTACCATTGAAAGCCGCAAACTGCAGTACTATCCAGACATTTGGTACATGTAGAATCCCACTTCATTTCAACTATACTGAGTTCACATGGATGTTTACATTGGCCACGGTCGCACAACCGCTACTGGGAGCTGATTTTCTCGAAGTACATGGCCTGCTGGTTGATCTAGAGCAGAGGTGGGCAACTTTTTTTAAAAAAGAAACTCGCATTCCACCTTAAGTATTCCCTATGCCATTAATGCTCTACAATTAGTAAGGGATTGCTTAAGGTGTTATGTGGGTGGAAAGAAAAAGTTTGAAAACCAGTTTTAATCGTATTCAATTGACTCAATGTGTACACGGTTTTATAACCCCAAAAGAAATGGGCCATTGACAATTTTTCTTTAGCAGAATATTTCAGTATTAATTGGGTCTAGAGCAGTGGTTCTCAACCTTCCTATCCACATACCACCTTAAGCAATCCCTTACCAATTACAGAGCACTTATGACCCAGGGAATACTTAAGGCGGGATGTGAGTTTAAAAAAGGATGCCCACCCCTGATCTAGAGGGACAAAGGCTTGTTCATACTAACACTTTCCAGACCTTCACCCTAGGTGAGGCCAAGCTGGTAGCCCCACATTTAAACTGCATTAGTCTTTTGAAGAATGAATTTGGACAGTTGTTGGCAGAATTCCCCACAATAATTATGCTGCAATTCACCTCAACACTGCCGAAACATGGGGTGCAGCATCACCTACCAATCAAAGGGCCACTGCTGGATGCTGGAGCTCACAGGCTCCCTCCAGATAAACTTTGGCCAAAGAGGAGTTTGAAAGGATGGAGGACATGGGTATTGTACAACGGTCAGATAGCTCCTGGGCCTTCCTGCTCCTCATGGTACCCAAGGCCACAGGTGGATGGAGACCCTGCGGCAATTAATGCAGGTTGAATGAGGTTACTGCACAGGATCGCTATCTGGTACCACATTTATAGGACTTGGTGTCCAAGGTGGATCTGGTCCGGCAGTATCAACAGATCCTGGTCCACCTGGATGACATTCCAAAAATGGATATTATTATACCCTTTGGCCTCTTTGAATTCAGAAGGATACCTTTTGGGCTCAAGAATGCGGCAAAGACTTTCCAATGTTTAATGGACAGAGTGGGACATGATCTCTACCCTCGTGTACCCAGAGGACATACTTATCACTAGCCGCAGTCGTCGGGAACATCTGTCCCACCTGCACAAGCTTTTCACTCTTTTGAATGAGTTTGGGCTGACCTTCAACCTGGCCAAGTGTTAATTTGGGTTAGTGACCATCAACTTTCTGGACCATAGAATCGACAATCACTGAACAAAGCCACTACTGGCAAAAGTCGAGGTGATCTGGGCATTCGCTAAGCCGAGCACAGTTAAAGACCTCCAGGAACTCATTGGAATGATGAACCTTTATCGCTGTTTTCGTCTATTAGCAGCTCGCCTCATGCTTCTCCTCTTCGCCCTGCTATCAGGCAAGGAAAGGGATGTCACTTGGGATGAAGGATTATTGGCAGCATTCGAGAACGCCAAGGGAGCCCTGGCTAATGCTGCATTGCTGGTCCACCCAAGAATGGATGTCCCGACAGCCCTGACAGTGGATGCGTCCAGAATGGTGGTAGGTGGGGTGCTTTAACAGGTACATCGATGGGCATTGGAAACCATTGGCTCTCTTTAGCAAGCACCTAAGATCATCAGAACTCAAGTACAGTGCATTTAATTGAGAATTGTTGGCACTGTACCTCGCCATCAGATATTTCAGGTACTTTCTAGAAGGCAGGCATTTCATGGCTCTTACGGACCACAAGCCACTTACTAAGGTATCAGATCCATGGTTGACTCGTCAACAGATATTTATTATATTTCTGAGTTCATGACGGCCATCGAACATTATCTCAGGAAAGGCCAACGTAATGGCTGACTCTCCTGGCCATACAATCCAAGCAGACCTCAGCTCAAGGGGTGGACTATGATGCGCTCATGAAAGCTCAACAGGAATATGAAGAAATTCCAAGTTACAGAACAGTAGACTCGAACCTGCAGCTAGAAAAAATTCCGGTTGACCCGGTGGAGCTCAAGCTCCTGTGTGACATATCTACAGGTCATCCTTGCTCAATCGTTCCGGCAGCCTGGAGGTGGCAGGTATTTGACGAAATACACTGGTTGACACATCCATCAATCAGAACGACTGTCCAGATGATAGCCAACAGATTTGTGTGGCATGGTCTTTGAAAACAGGTTAACGATTGGGTCGTTGCCAGACATCCAAAGTCCAGCATCACATGAAAGCCCCACTACAATCTTTTGAGCAGATGTATCAGACGTTTGTCCATGTACGTGGACATTGTAGGCTCCCTGCAGGTGTCACATGGTTCTCGTTTTGTTCTCATTATAGTGGATTGGGCCACACAGTGGTCAGAGGCGGTTCCATTGGCAGACATGACTACCTGCACCAGGGCCCTCATTTCTGCCTGGATAGCACGTTTCGGTCTGCCAGCACACATCAAATCTGACGAGTGCCCGATTCATGTAAAGCCTGTGGTCAGCAATTGCCACCCTGCTTGGAACCAAGTTGTACCACACAACTGTGTACCGCCCATAATCTAGCGGACTAGTAGAAAAGGTTTAACAGGCATTTGAAATTGGCTCTTCTGGTGTATCTGTAGGGTCCTAACTGGGTTGATGAATTGCCATGGGTATTCTTGGGCATATGAAGGATGCCTCATTGGCACAGCTAATCTACAGCGTGCCCTTGATGGTTCCAGGAGAATTTGTATCAGACTTGTGAGGATGGGGGGAGACACCCGCAGAGAGAACAGTGGCACACCTGCCCTCCCAGAATTCCGTGCAGCAGAGAAAGCCCTCCATGAGAGCTCTGTGCATACAGCCACACAGAATTCTGGGAGGGCAGGTCTGCCACCTCCTCTCTTTCTTTCTCTCTCCCCACTGTTTTTATCAATTGTGCACCTATTACTGGTTTCTGGTTTCCCACAGACCTTTATAAATTCATCAAGGTCAGCACAACAACAGGGTCTGAAAGGTTCATACTGTGCTGTATGTAATGCTTAATTAGGCATGATTAATTTTGTTCAAATACAAGATCATAATACATTGATCAGGATTTATTAAATTGATACAAAGTTGATATCTTTTGTTTCCTTCATGTTCCTGCACTCGCCCAAAAACGTCATCAGTGTATCACTACTTTATCCTTGGATCGTCCAGGTCCCTTTCAAACTTGGTGTAATTGGCACGCAGGCATCAAATGACCTCAGGGATGATGCAACCTACCGAGGCGGTCCACCCCCGGGGTGATTTGGCACCTGCATGCTGATTTGCGAGCATTCACAGTGGCCTCTTAACTGGCATGTTGTATCTTGGTAGAACATAAAGATGGATCGGTCTCAAGTCTCACCCATTCAGTCGGTGTAGACGATTATGTTTCTACATCCATCATAATCTCCGACCCTCCAAATTATAGTTGTTGCCTCCCCCAATCTCCTTTGATGAAGGCTCCATCTTTGAGTTGAGACCGTAGTCGATGTTGAGTTCATGATGATACAAGGGAAAAATACTGGAGTGATTTCCCGTTGCCGCCTTCATTTGCAGTGTCCACCTGCCCAGCACTTTTAGTTTTACAACCATAAATTCCAATTTGTAGAATCGACTTGTAAAAACCATCTGCAATCCATGGCTTCACATGATCCTGATTTGGAGACTAAACAGGTACTACACCTTGCTCAAGGGTGACCTGTAGGGTGTCGGATGAAAGGAGTGCCTTACACCACCTCCCTTTTGCTGAGCAATTGTGCAGCACAAACCCTGAATGTTCCAATACATAATGAATAACTTTGTTTTGCATGCTATCCAGGAAAGCCAACCTCTACTTAGTACAACAGGCTATGCAATAATAACATAGTATTTGCCAAACCTGAAAATAGATTTAATAGGATATTAATGGTAAATCTGATGGTGTTAGAGATGCACAAGAGTCAAATAATTATAATGAATGCAAGGAGAGAATCTGCTAGGAGCATCTTGCAAAAAGTCGCCACATTCTGGTTCCACGTTGTAATTCAGAGTCTTGCATTAGTGGTGGAAAAGTTGTTCGAAGTGATTGAGAGACAGGGTTTATTTGCATTTGGAAAGGCAAGGACTGATTAGGGATAGTCAACTTGGCTTTGTACACTTGAAATTGTGTGTCATAATTTTGTTATTTTTAGAAATGGGGAGGGACTGTGCTGCAGGTAATTTAGTATACTGTACCTGGAGTACCCCAGATTAAATTGTGTATTAGCAGTCACAGTTGAATCCTCCTTTGCCATACTCTAGTTCAAAGACATGTTAACCATTGTTGTCTCAGAGTGCATTGCTGCAATGCTTCTCTTTCATGAGGCATTTTCTCCTATATGTAAGGTTTGTTGATTGGGAAAGGATTTAAGAAGTGAGAATGTCGGGGAAAGGGAGGTATTCAAGGATGAGAGTTCATGGAAGAGATGGTGTAGGATTTTTTTTCAGGGGAGATAATGGTTCAAAGCTCACTGACTTGGTGGAAGTGAAGTACAGACCTGAAAGATTATTATAAGGAGTTGGTCATGGCTGCTATGGCACCCGATAACAGCATTTCAAGGAGAACACATTGCAGATGAGCATGGTAGTGTTATTCTATGAGACATCTGTTCTGTGACTGGAAAAGGTGTATCAAAGGTGACTGGGGTGGGGTGGGGGGGGGGGTAAGCGGGAGGATGGAAAGAGGAGAACTTTGCTGTGACTGCCAACCCAATCAATTTCACTTACCCAAATTTTGTATATTTAAAGAACAGTTTCTTTTGCATTTTTTTTTCTGTCCAACATATATCTGGAAGGGTGAATGTACATAACCCAAATGGCTCTAAATCGGGGATTTGCTTGTGGTATGTTGGTAAATGCTGAGTTTTCAACAGCAATGTGGTTTGATTTTGTTTTACATCACCATTGAAAGAAACATCACCAAACTTTAGTAAAAGAAGTCCCAAAAAATGCAAAAGTTTTAATATTAGCCAGGGTCACAAGAGAGCTCTGCAGGAGAGGATTTACATCTTGGTGAGAACAGATGTAACTTGATCTACAATCTGCTGATTCAAGTTAGTCTTGTTTGTTGTAGGTACCTAAAACTTGGTGTATGTTGCTTTAAAATTCTCTAAGTTCTAACATTTGAATATTTTTTTCTTTTCCAGGTTTTCTATTTTGTAAATTTTGTATATACTCTTTATGATGATTTCGGTGAGCAATGACCGATCTCGGGGAACTCGGGATAAAACACAAGCTCAAACACATGCACAAATACAGAAACCAGTACAGGTAAGTGTCTGTTAATGCCAGTGTGGTCTGGGAGGTTATTCAGGTTCCATGACTTTGAATTTGCAATTGTATTGTGTAACAGGAAAGCCAACCTTTACTTAGTACAACAGGCTATGCAATAATAACATAGTATTTGCCAAACCTGAAAATAGATTTATCTACTTTTAAGATATTCCACTTCAAGAAAAGGGTGGTGGGATGATCAGGGGAATTATTAGCTATTTAATACAATGTTTAGAAATGAGTACAAGTGTGCCATATTTGGCATAAACTAGTTCCTGCAATAAAGGTCGCTGCATTTTTCATTAGATTCTTCTTAATGTAGCTATTCTGACCTTGTAATGTTTTCGTGCAGTTGTGCCTTTTGCCTTGTGAAACAATTTAATGAGACATTAGTAAACTGACTTTGCTTGAGGGAAAGTCATAATAAAGGGATATGGGGTTTGCAGATGAATGAAATTCATACGAGTTGGACATGAATGGTAGAGCAGGTAGCCAATTAAATTTCTTTGGAATACTCCGACTTACTGAGTTGCACAAGGGTTTCAATGCAGATGAGGTGAGCCTGATGGCAGGTGGACAATGTTCTGGAGGTGAAATTGGGTGACTTTGATTATGGAACAGGTACGTTATGAACATTTGATCCAGGGATCATGCCAAGGATGGGAAGAATCTGAATCAGACTGGGGAAAGATGGCAGATGTACTCTGTGGAATATTCTGTGACAATGACTGAAGGCAAGAGATTAAATGGGATAAATTTCTGGTTATTCAGAACTGAATTCCACACAGACTGTAAAATTCTAGATGGGGGGAAAAGGGGGGGGGGGAAGAGGGAAGAGTGTGTTTGTTTACAATATGGATCCCACTACCTCTGGTTGAATGACTGTTTGAACATTAAAGCACAGTACAGGGCCTTCAGCCCTCGATGTTGTACTGACTTGTATATTCCTTAAAAAAAATACTGAACCCTCCCTCCCTGTAACCCTCCACTTTTCCTCCATCCATGTACCTGTCTAAGAGTCTCTTAAATGCCCCTAATGTTTCAGCCTACCACTATCCCTGGCAAGACATTCCAGGCAGCCACAACTCTCTGTGTAAAAAGCTTACTCCTGAAGTCTCCTCTAAACTTCCCTCCTTTCACTTTGTATATATGTTCTCTAGTGTTTGCTGATCTTGCCCTGGAAAACAAGCACTGGCTGTCCACCCGATACACTCCAAAGTGAAAAGTCCCATTTCTGCTAACTTTGCCTCATTAAACTTGTTTTCCAATTCAGGTAACCTCTTGGTAAATCTCCTCTGCACTTTTAAAAAAATTTTTATTTCTCACACTATGAACCATATCAACCAAAATATGTACAAACATTTCTCATTAAATATACATAGTGACATTTTCCCTCTTCCCATGCCCCTCCAAAGCCAATAAATATTAAACATATACAATACAATAAAACCATAAAACATCTTCACACAAGGGAAAAACAAACAAGAAAAATGTGTCATCTACTTTTACACACTAAATCTAATCTCCTCTGCACTCTCTCCATAGGTTCCACATCCTTCCTATAATGAGGTAACCAGAACTGAGCATAATACTCTAGGTGTGGAGCCTCATGAGATGGGGGAGATCTTAAACAGTGTTATTTGGCATTATTTACTCCGGAAACTGGTAGAGTGTACAAGAAAGGAAGGGAAACAAGCAGTATTGGCATGGAGAATGTAGGGATTAAAGAAGAGGAGGTGCTTGCTGCTTACAGTGAGTAAAGGAAGATAAATTCCCCGGGCCTGACATTTTATTCCCTCAGACCCTGAGAGAGACTAGTGTAGAAATTGCAGGGAGCCTGGCAGAAAGTTTTAAAACTTCCTTAGCCAAGGGTGAGGTGCCAGAGGATTGGAGGGTGGCTCATGTTCCATTGTTTTAAAAATGGCTCCAAAAGTAAACCAGGAAATTACAGGCCAATGAGCCTGACATCTGTAGTAGGTAAATTATTGGAGTGTGTGTTCTGAGAGATTGGATAGACAAGTATTTGGGCAGCCAAGGGCTGATTAATGATAGCCGGCATGGCTTTGTGTGTGCTAGGTCATGTTTAACGAATCTTCTAGTATTTTTCGAGGAGGTTACCAAGAAAGTAGATGAAGAAAAGACTGTGGATGTTGTCTACATGGACTTTAGTAAAGCCTTTGACAAGGTCCCACATGGGAGGTTAGTTCAGAAGGTTCAGACACGAGGTATCCATGGAGAGGTTGTAAACTGGATTCAATATTGGCTGAATTGGAGAAGACAGAGTGGTAGTGGATGATTGCTTCTCATACTGGAGGTCTGTGATTAGTGGTGTGCCTCAAGGATCGGGGCTGGGACCAGTGTTTGTTGTCCGTATCAGTGATCTGGATGATAATGTGGTAAATTGGATCAGCAAGATGCAGGTGTGGACAGCGAGGAAAGCTTTAAAAGCTTGTAGAGGGGAGGAGTCACGTGATGGAGTAGTGGCCGGACGGTGAACTCCAGCCCTCTCCAGAAAAGTCGGGAAAAACAAAAGAAAACACAAAGGCACAGAAATAAAAGTTACAGAAAAGTGAGTATAAAGGTGGAAAGAAGATGGCGACAAAAAAAGAAAAATCGAAAGCAACGGGAAGAAGAGAGGAAGAGAAGACAAAGGAGGAAAAAGGTGAAGGCCTTACCTGTCCGAAGAGGCCCGCTGCGGAGAGAGAAACCCGCTCCCTCAGGTCGGTAAATAATGGACTACAAAAACGGCTCGCAGAGCTGAGTAAAAGTGCGCATGCGCGATGCGAATGAAAAAGAAACACACCGACGGGAGGGGGGACCAGCTGGGGAGTCGATCTCCACAGCCGGCAACGACCGCTGCAGAACACCTGCAGCAAGAAGAGACCACAGAAGACAATAGAAACAAGAAAGAAGAGGAGGAAAGGGCACCAAAGAAACAACAGATGGTCAACCCAGAGGAAGAGGAAGAGGAAGAGGAAGAGTACAGGGAAATAGAAGAAGAAAAGAAAGGCAAGGTAAAGGATATACTTGCTCTTATTAAAGGATACATGGAGTCATTTAAAGAATGGCAAACACAGGAATTTAAGGATTTAAGAAAAAGAATAAACAACACAGAAGAGAAAATAAATAAAATGGAGATGACCTTAACAGAAATGGGAAAGAAAATGGACAAGATGGAAGAGCGGGCAGTAGCAGCAGAAATGGAGGTAGAAGACTTAAAAAAGAAATTGGAGAAATCTAATAAAAAAACTAAAGAGACACAAGAACTACTAGCTCAAAAAATAGATACAATGGAAAACCATAACAGAAGAAATAACATAAAGATAGTGGGCCTTAAGGAAGATGAAGAAGGCAAGAATATGAGGGAGTTTATAAAAGAGTGGATCCCTAAGACCCTAGGATGTCCAGAACTACAGCAAGAAATGGAAATAGAAAGGGCACATAGAGTATTGGCCTCTAAACCACAACCACAACAAAAACCAAGATCTATTGTAGTAAAATTCCTAAGATATACTACAAGAGAAAAGGTACTGGAGAAGACAATGGAAAAAGTAAGAGAGGGCAACAAACCACTGGAGTATAAAGGGCAAAAAATCTTCATTTATCCAGATATAAGTTTTGAACTCCTAAAGAAGAGAAAAGAGTTCAATACAGCAAAGGCGATTTTATGGAAGAAAGGGTATAAATTTATACTAAAGCATCCAGCGGTATTGAAAATATTTATTCCAGGACAACAAAACAGACTATTCTCGGATCCAGAAGAAGCACGAAAATTTGCAGAACAATTACAAAAATAGACTGAGGGAGGAAGACGGGTAATGAGAGTTAAAATGATCACGATTGATATGTATGTGGGTAAAGACAAAAATAGACTGAGGGATGAAGACGGGTAATGAGAGTAAAAATGATCACGATTGATATGTATGCGGGTAAAGAGGTATAAGAGTGAATAGAGACAATGAGCATACATGAATGTATCTGTACTTAGAGGAAAATATAGATAGTATAGACAAGAATTAATAAGGGAAGGTAAAGGAATAGAGAGAATAAGGAGGGAATTAAAAGAGTGACCTTTGTGACATATGAAAAGTGAAATCTTTTCTGGGGGAGGCGGGGTGGGGGGAAATAGCGGTCACTGCAAAATCAGTTGACGCTTGTGAGTGGATTCGCAAATCCAAATGGAGAGGGGAGATGTGGTTGTCCGACAAGGGATAAAGGACAACTCAGGAGGTGAAGGGGAGATTGGGGATAAATAAGATAGAAATAGGAGAATAAGGAAAATGTTGGATGTTGTAGGAATGTTGTCTTATAAAGAGTTGAAAATAAGAAAACAGAAATGGAAAAGGAGGAAAGGTAATGATGGAAAAACGGAAAGAGAAGATAAACAAAATATAAAAGGGCTACGCTGAACTATATGTCTTTAAATATTAATGGAATACATAACCAAATTAAAAGGAAGAAACTACTAAATTTAAATGAATAAATGTATTCCATTAGAAAAAAATAACATATAGGTTAAAAAATAATATTGAAATATTCGAACAAGTATAGGAGCCTTACATTAAATACAATAGTGAAAACCTACCGGGGACAAACATTACCTAAGTTGATGGAAGGAGAAGGAAAGAAAAGAATGGACTCAGTAGAATTTCTGGTGTAATTTTGTTGAATGACAACATTGTCTGACTGGCTTAATGCAACCTAGATTGTATACCTAAAATGGATGAGAGGGGGGGGTGGGGGGGTGGTTTGGGAGGAAAGGGCGGGGGGAGAAAAAGTCACTGTATATGTGTGAAAAAGAAATAGTGTATATCATGGCTAATGTGATTTATGGTGTGAAAAATAAAAAATTTAAAAAAAAAAAGCTTGTAGAGGGATCTGGACCAACTGGAAAAATGGGTGAGAAAATGGCAGATGGAATTTAATTCAGAGAAGTGTGGGGTGTTGCATTTTACAAGGATAAACTAAGGTAGGACATGCAGACTAAATGATAGGGTGCGGAAGAACAAAGGGATCTGGGAATATTGACACATAATTCCCTGAAAGTGGTGTCACAGGTAGACAGAGTTGTGAAGAAAGCTTTTTGGCATTTTGGTCTTCATAAATCTAAGAAATGAGTACAGGATTTGGGATGCTTTGAATACTTTTTATAAATTTTAAACCACAATATGATTACATTACATTCAATTGTAAACTATTTTAAAAAAAATTAATACATATGATATTATACCCCCATCCACCTCAACCCACCCTCCCAACCCCCCCCCACCCCTAAAAAAAAGAAAAAGAAAAAAACTGGAGAATGTCAAGAAATAAAACCTTTCTACAGAAAAATCTATTGGAGGTCACCAAGAAGTGAGGTCTTCAGAGAGTCAATCGTACGTGCAAATCAAAATTTTGAAATGTGGCCTCAATATTTTCCAAAGAATGTGATATTTATCTTGCAAATTATAAGTAAGTTTCTCTAATGGTGTACAGTTATGAAGTTCTGTGTGCCATATTTCCATGCCTAAATCTATTTCTGACTTCCATGATGTTGCTATACATTTCTTAGCAACTGGTAAACCAATAAATACAAATTCAATTTGATAAATATTTAAATTTAATTTTGGCCTTGTAACCTTAATATTACTCAGTAAAAATACCATTGGGTTCTGTGAGAATTTGACCCCAGTAATTCATCCAAAAAATTACCTGCTCCTTACCAAAATTGTCTTAATTTTAGGACCATTGCCAAGTTGAATGAAAAAAGGTTCCAACCTTAGATCTAAAACATAAATCTGATACACCAGGATTTAATCTATTTAATTTTTGCAGAATCAAATATAACTGATGTAAAAAGTTATATTTAACTAACCTATATCTTACTATTGAAAATTTTCAACAACATTTGCATGTTTTCTCTTGTTTCAACACATGTAATGTTAAACTTTTTCGTATTAAAATAAATGTTTAATAATAGTTTTGGATAAACTCTTTCATTGTCATTGTCATTGGCCCATTTCCTTTAGCGTTCTGAAACCGTGCACATGACGAGTCAATGAGGGATGATTAAAGCAGTGGTCTTCAAACTTTTTCTTTCCACCCTCAGACCACCTTAAGCAATCCCTTACTAATCACAGAGCACCAATGGCACAGGGACGCGAGTGGAAAGAAAAAGGTTGAGAACTGTTGTATTGTGGTAACTCCACATCTGATTAGGTTAATTGTTAGGCAAGTGGTCAGAGAAGGACCCCCCCACCTACCCCAAGAAAGGCTTAAATCACAGGAACAAAATAAGCTTCCGTCTCACTGCTCCCAATCGTACACACAGTCCTGATGTGGAATATGGGGTCGCAGCTCCACGTTCACCCGAGTTCAGGTGCTGTCTGTGTGGAGTTTGTACGCTCTCCCCTTGTCTTGGACCAACAGGTCGGTCGCCTGACGAAGGCACCCGAACCCTCCGTTGAAACGTTGGTGTCCGGGGCGGTGGAGGAATTGGCTGAGAGGAGCGCGTTGCTCCCACCCCCTCCCATGGTTGGAGAGGGATTAAACTGCGATCTCACGGCGCCGGGCTCGTCTCCAACAAAAGGAGCGGGAGGCAGGGTCCGTCGCGCATGGAGCGAGGGGGAAGGCATCGCCAACGAGACGTTTGGTCCGGCGTCGTCGCTGAAGCGCAGACCCAGCGAGGATGGTCCCCAACTCCAGCCGCGTCTGTGTGTCCGGGAGGCGGGCGGGCTGAGTGCGGCGCTCCAATCCCCGGGATTCGGGACTCTGAGATCCCTCCACACCTCCGGCGTCTTCATTTTCACCTTCAGTGTGCATGCGCTATACTGTCGCGGCGGCCATCGGGCCAACTCTATATATATTTAATATGATCTTGCGGGCCAAATGGGCCAGAGTTTGACATGTGTGCTGTATACCCTTCCGTCTCCTCAAGAATTGATTATCCATTGAAAAAGGAATAAGCATAATTTGACAAAAAGGTGTTTTCATAGATATTAAAACTTTCATATCAATATTATTCCACAACTCAATCAATTGTTTCAAAATAAATGATTCCCTACTTCCAAATAACAGCTTAGAATTCCATTTATAAATAAAATCTTGGGTATCTATATCCCCCTATTGCATCAAATTCAACAGAAGCCCAAGCTGGAATACTATCTAAGTGAAACAATACATTTAAAAATCTCAATTGATCTGCTTTATAATAATTCTTAAAATGAGGAAGACGCAAACCCTCCAAGTCATATTTCCAAATCAATTTTTCCAAAGAAACCCTAGGCATTTTATCTTTCCATAAAAAAATTTCCTGTTATTTTTAAATCCTTAAAAATTTTTTTAAGGAATTAGAATTAGGAAAGATATTGAATTCTTGGAAAAACGTTCACTTTAACACAGTTTACCAATTAAAGTACTAGTTAAATTATTTTAGATATTTTTTAAAAATCTGCAACAATTGAGTTGGGATGTTATGGTGAGGTTGCTTAAGATATTGGAGAGGCCAAATTTGGAGTATTAAGTACAGTTCTGGTCACCAAACTAGAGGAAGGATATCGGTTAGATTGAAAGAGTGCAGAGAAGATTTACTAAGATGTTGCTGTGTTGAGTTACAGGGAAAGATTAAACAGGTTAGCACTTTATTTCTTGGGGCGTAGAAGAATCAAAGGAGATATGATAGGTTTACAAAATTATGAGAGGTAGAGTAAATACAAGTAGGCTCTCTCCTCTTGGGTTAGGAGAGATAAATACAAAGGAACATGGCTTTAGGGTGAAAGGGGAGAAGTTTAGGGGGAACATTCTGGGGAACTTCCTTACTCAGAGTGGTAGGAGTGTGGAACAAGCTGTCATCTGACATGGTAAATGCTGCTCATTCTTAAGTTTTAAGAATAAATTGAATAGATACACGGATGGGAGAGGTCTGGAGGGTTATGAATGGGTGCAGTCAGTGGGAATAGTGGAATGATGTTTTGGCACAGACTTAAAGGGCTGTGGTGTAGTATTCTATTTCTATTTTATGGTTCTAAATGTGGACTCACCAGAGATTTGTAGAGTTGCTTCTTGACCTCTCTACTCTTGAACTCGATCCCCTTATTAATGAAGCCCAGCATCTCATAGGCCTTCTTAACTATCCTATCAACTTGTGCGGCAGCATCGAGGAATGTATGGATTTGAAGCCCAGGATCCCTCTGTTCATCCATACTCTTAAGTAACTGACCATTAATCCTGTACTCATCCTTCTGGTTTGTAATTCCAAATACATCACCTCACACTTATCTGATTGAACTCCATCTGTCACTTTTTCGCCCAACTCTGCATTCTGTCTATATCCTCTTGTTACCTTTGACAACCTTCATCTCCATCCACAACTCCTCCAACCTTCGTATTATTTGCAAACTTACTGACCCACCCTTCTGCCTCTTCATCCAGGATATTTATAAAAATCACATAGCAGGAATCCCAGAACAGATCCTTGTGGCACTCCAGTGGTCACTGACCTCCAGGCAGAATATTTTCCTTTCACTACTACTCTGCTTTCTTCCTACAAGCCAATTTTTTATTCACACAGTCAAGGTTCCACTGATCTTATGACTTTCTGAACGAGTCTCTCATGCTTTCACGAGGGACCTTGTCAAATGCTTCACTAAAATCCATGTAGATGATATCTACTACCCTACCCTCGTCAATTTCTTTTGTTACCTCCTCAAAAAACTCTGTTAGATTTGTGAGACACATCATTCCCTTCACAAAGCATGCTGACAATCCTTGAGTAGACTGTATTTCTCCAAATGTTCATGGATCATGTCCTTAAGAATCCTCTCCAATAGTTTGCACACCACTGATGTAAGACTTGCCAATGTATATTTCCAGGATTCTCTCTATTAAATTTTTTTAAACAAGGGGACCACATTTGCCATTTTCCAATCCTCTGGCACCTTCCCTGCACTCAAAGATCATTGCTCCTGCCCCATCTATCTCTTCTCTCACTTCCCACAGCAACCTGGGGTATATCCCTTCTGGCCTTGGGGACTTAGCAATCTTGATGTTTTTAAGAAGATCCAATACTTCCTCTTCCTTAATCTCCACATTGTCCAGCACACAGGCACATTCTATTCTGACCACCCTGATCAAGGTCCTTTTCTCTTGTGAATATTGAAGCAAATTATTCATTTAGGATCTCCCCAACATCCTCCGCCTCCAGGCACATGTTGCCTCCTTTATTCTTTAGTGACCTCTCCTTCATTCTCATCATTCATCTGCTCTTCACATATGCATAGAATGCCTTGGGGTTCTCCTCAATCCTACATGCCAAGGCTTCCTCATACCCCCTTTGAGCTCTCCTAAGTCCTTTCTTAAGCTCCTTTCTGGCTACCATGTACTTCTCATGACCCCTTCCTGTTTCCTGCTTCCTATATCTAATATATGTTTCCTTTTGACTAATTGCCTCACCTGTTTTGTCAGCCACAGTTCCCTTTTCCTTTCACCTTTTCCATGTCAGAATGGGACAAACATATCCTGAACCTAGCACGTGGTCCCTAAACTTCATCCACATTGCTTTTGTGCTTTCACCCTTGAGAATCTGTTTCCAATTTGCTCTTTCTAGTACTGCATCATCCCTTCGTAATTAGCTCTTCCCCAATTAAGCACTTTCCCTTTTTGTCTCTTTTATCCTTTTCCATAACTATGTTGAAGCTAAGGGAGTTGTGATCTCTCCCATCAAAATGCTCCTCCACCAAGATGTCCACCACCTGACCAGATTCATTCCCCAGACTAGATTCAGTATGGCCTCTTCTCTCCTTGGCTGGTCCACATACTGTGTCAGGAATCCTTCTTGAACACATCTGTCAAATTCAGCCCCATCCATCTTGCAGTCAGTAGGTGCCAGTCAATATTAGGGAAGTTGAAGTCACCCATAACTACAACCCTGTATTTCCTGCACCATTCTATAATCTGACTGCTTATCTGCTCCTTGGTGTCCTGACTCAGTAGACATTCCCTTTGCAGTGACCTCCCTTTCTAAAGCCATGATATTATCCCTGACCAGTAATGCTACTTCCCTCCTCCACTTTACATCCTATCCTATTCCTTTTAAAACAGCTAAACCCCGCTACATGCAATAGTCAATCTTACCCTTCCTACAGCCAAGTTTATATAACTGCCACAGCATTGTACTTTAAGTTCAACCCCTTTATTCCTAATATTCCTAGCATTCTCTAATTGGCTTCATTTCTGTTTTGTCCTTCCTCACAAACTCAGAACACATGGCATCATGCTTTTGACCTTCTGCCCTAATCTCTGCACTCACATTCTAATTCCCACCCCACTGCCAAACTACTTTAAACCCTCCCCAACTGCTCTCGCAAACCTGCCTGCCAGGGTATTTGTCCCTTTCCAGTTCATGTGGAGCCTGGCAGTTTTGTACAGGTCAGACCTTCCCCAGAACCGATCCCAGAAATCCACAAATCTGAACCCTTGCCCCCTGCACCAACTCTTCAGCCACACATTCATCTGCCATAACCTTCTATTCCAAATCCTGAGATTACCACCCTTGAGGTCCTGCTTTTTTTTTTCCTTTTAAAATATTTTGTTGATTTTAATAAAGAGCTTATGATAATAATAAAATACAATGAGATGATATGAATAGGTACTGTAATGGATAAATGTTTTGGGGTATTTGTAAGATTTAGAGTAAGATTACATTCATTTTAAAACAAATCTTATTTGAAAGATTGAAGAATTCATATTTAGTAACATTGTAGGATCTCTGGAGAATGTGATGCACATTTCACAAGTAGGTGCTAATTGAAATGACGTCATAAAATAAATGGACTGGAGACAAACTGGCTAGAAGTACCTTTCTGCAAAGTGCTCGCAGGAAGGTCACTCCTGTGTTTTGTTTATCTAAGACAACATCTTGACTAAGGAGAAGAACTCCTGTTATTTGCTGAAGAAGGTGGGGGTTTTTGCAAGTGAGAAAGTCACATGGGCTTTCTGGTACTCTCAGATGGGGAGAGAGGGTGTGTGACACTGAAAGCAGCTGAACAGTACAAGCCAGGAAGCTGGTTGAAACTGATGAAAAGTTCCAGAGCAGTAAGTGGCTGGAAGTGCTATCTGTCTGATGTTTCTCTTGGAATAAGAGGAAAGGAACTCCATGGTAACTTGAAGAAAGAAGTTATCATCTGGAAAACCCTGATGGGGCAAGTTTCATCAGGGAGATATTGAGGTAACTAATGGTGGTCCCTCAGTTGTGGAAATCCTGGACCAACAAATTCTCTTTCTGCAAAACCAACAAGAACCTTCCTGAGAGGTAAACATTTACCTTTCGAGCACCAAAGCCTGGTGAACTTTATACATGTTAAATTCTGTGCACAGTATAAGAATTGCCTGCAATCAGTGAACTTGGAAGAAGAAATTAGACTGTGAACACACATTACATACACATGCGCTTAGAATTAGAAGGGGGTTAATTCGGGTTAGTTAAGTATCGAGATAAGTTAACGTTTGATTCTATTTTCATATTTAAAGTTGATTAAAAACAACTTCTGTTTTAAAAACCACTTGTCTTGGTGAATGTCTATTGCTGCTGGGTTTTGGGATCTTTTGGGCTCATAATAGTACACATAATTAATAAAACAAACTTAAATTGTTTTTTTTCCAAATTTTATTTAAAAGATTTTTTAAAACAAAATTAAATTGTAAAGCATATCCATAATTTGTAGTCTCGATAGCATATTTTTAATCAAAAACGAGCTTACAGTAAAAAAATTAAAAAAGGAGAAACAAAAGGAAAAAACTCAGTACCCCTCCCTAACAGCATTGCTAGATGCTATATGTGATTAGCATTAAAAGAAAAACGAAGGGAGAAAAAAATCTGAAAGAGGACATGGAAAAGACATGAATCGGACAATTCAATTACATTGAAGTGAAATTATAAAATAAGAAAGTGAGTCATAAATGATCCCCACAGTATCTGAATTATTAACTGAATACCAAATCTTTTTCATATTCAAACAAGATATGATGTCATACAATCATTGATCATAAGTAGGCGGGGCAAAAGAGAGGCAAAAGAAATTTAAATAAAGTTTTTTTTTGAAAAAGGAGGCAAAAGAAGTAGCATGACTGAACTGGAGACAAAGAAGAATTATTCCCTCCCATCGAACTGAAGAGAGGCACCAAAGGATTCTGTACCAAATCGATATTAAAAATTGTAGACAGAATGTAGGAAACCTCTCTCCGGTATTTTTCTGGACTAGACCATGTCTAGAACATATGAATTAGGGATTCGTATCAGAGTAAAAGCAAGACAATTTAACCTTAGATATACATGCTCTGTGTGCCATCTTAAATTGTAATCAACAATAACGGATGCAAGGTCCTTCTTTCCTAGCTCATAATTCCCTCTTCAGGATTTCGTCCCTAGACTTGTCTATGGGCCAAGACTGCTCACCCTTTCCCTCCAGAATGCTGAAACTTGATCGGAGATATCCCTGACTGTGGCACCTGGGAGGTGGCATACCATCTGGGAGCCTTGATCTCATTCACAAAACCTCCTATCTGCTCTCCTAACCAACGAGTCCCCAATTACCATAGTTCTTCTCTTCTTCCCCCCCCCCCTTCCCTACTGAGCTGAGGGGCCAGCATGTGTGCCCGAGACATGACCACTATGGCTTGTCCCTGCTAAATTGTTTCCCCCCCCCCCCCCCCCCGCCAAAAAACACAAGGCAAAACAGTATACTTGTTGTTGAAGGGAATGGCCACAGGGGTGCACTGTTGATGTTTTTTAAAAAAAAGCTCTATTAATACAGTAAAATTCTTGGTATCTGGTACCAATGAAGATTGGTAGATGTTGGATAACTGTATTTTCAGTTTGGTGAACAAATGGCAAGGAGTGCCAATTTTAAACTTGGGTATTTTTTACTTGTTTATTTTCTGCAATTTTTTTTGCCAGTTGCTTGAGTCTGCTGGTTGCTTGAATTCCGAATAACAGTTTTACTGTAGACAGATAACTTGTACTTCTTTCAATTCTTTTTATAAGGCATTGATTGGGTGAAGAAAGGTGGCAAATAGCTTGGTTGAACCTGTTAATCTGAATATTTCTGTGTTGTAATCCCTCTTCTCATGAGCTCTCACTTCATCTATTATAAAACTTGAGAACTCCTTTCTTTGGGACCATCTGTAAATTTAGTTGCTGCTTTTTTCCACACCCTTCAACATAAAGCTAGAACTGCTAATTGGTAGTGTTTCATGCTCTCTTGAGCTCATCTTATAGTTCAATGTGAGTTTGCTGTCACATAAATAAATTCAACTTACTGATGCAGCAAGATAGAACTTGGGTGCAGTCAAGTAACAGCAAGATGTGTCAACTGATTGTATAAAATTTATAAGACTGCAAATGCAAGACAGAAAAAGAGATAATAAGTAGAAGCGAGACATAAATATTTACACTTGCAGTTCATGCAAGAGAAACTGATCTTTCAGTAATATGGATATATTTGTGAGCGGAAGGTCCTGTTTGACCAACTGATTGAATTTTTTGAAGAGGTGACTAGGAATGTGGATGAGGGTAGCGCGGTGGATGTTGTCTATATGGACTTCAGTAAGGCCTTCGATAAGGTACCACATGGAAGGTTAGTTAGGAAGGTGCAGTCTTTAGGTATAAATTTTGAGATAGTCAAATGGATTGAACATTGGCTGAAAGGGAGAGGCCAGAGAGTGGTAGTGGAAAATTGTCTGTCAGGTTGGAGGCCGGTGACCAGTGGTGTGCCTCAGGGATCTGTATTGGGCCCATTGTTGTTCGTTATATACATTAATGATCTAGATGATGGGGTGGTGAATTGGATTAGTAAATATGCAGACGATACTAAGATAGGTGGAATAGTGGATAATGAAGAAGGTTTTCAAGGATTGCAGAGGGATTTGGACTGCTTAGAAAAGTGGGCTGAAAAATGGCAGATGGAATTTAATGCTGATAAGTGTGAGATGCTTCATTTTAGTAAGAAGAATCAGAAAAGGACATACGTAGTAAATGGGAGAGCATTGATGAATACAGAAGAGCAGAAGGATTTAGGAGTAACGGTACATCGTTCCCTGAAGGTAGAAACTCATGTGAATAGGGTGGTGAAGAAGGCTTTTAGTATGCTGGCCTTTATCAATCATTGCATGGAATATAGGAGTTGGGAAGAGATGTCGAGATTGTATTAGGCGTTGGTGCGGCCTAATTTAGAGTTCTGTGTGCAGTTCTGGTCGCCTAATTATAGGAAGGATATAAACAGAGTGGAGAGAGTGCAGAGAAGGTTTACCAGAATGTTACCTGGGTTTAAGCATCTAGAGTACAGGGAGGGATTGGGCAGATTAGGTCTTTATTCTTTGGAGCGTAGAAGGTTGAGAGGGGATTTGATAGAGGTATTTAAGATTATGAAAGGGATAGACAGAGTGGATGTGGATAGACTATTTCCGTTAAGAGTAGGAGGGATTGAAACAAGAGGACATGAGTTAAGAGTTAAGGGGCAGAGGTTTAGAGGTAACATGAGGGGGAACTTCTTTACTCAGAGAATGGTAGCGGTGTGGAATGAGCTTCCGGGAGAAATAGTGGTGGCAGAGTCGATTATTTAAGAAAAAGCTGGACAGGTATATGGATGAGAAGAAGGTGGAGGGTTATGGTCATTGTGCAGGTAGGTGGGACTAGAGAGGAGTGTTTAGTTCGGTGCGGACTAGAAGGGCCTAATGGCCTGTTTCCGTGCTGTAATTGTTTTGTTATGTTATGTTATCTTTTGGTGATCCTGGAGCACTTTCTGGTTAAGGTAATATGGGGAAGTTCAAGAGCCTGATAGGTGTTGAATTAAAAACTATTCTTGAATCTGAGCTTTCTTTGGCCTTATTTCCTGAAGCCATTCTTCAAAATCTATTTTGTATATTTTACAATCCTTCACATCCTTTTCAATAGCAAAGCTACCAAAATTGAATGTACAAGCTCAGTGTGAGACTGTGCTTCTGAGCAAAATGGCATGTGTGAGAGAAGAGTTTACAGTCAGTGAAAATAGTCAAGGAATGGGATTATTGCAAATGGCCTCTCATGTATGTATGGCAAAATTGAAATAATGTGCATGCTTTGTACCAAAAGGCACAAAGCACATAAAGCAAGAAATTAGCAAAACTGCAGGTGCAAGGTTTTTAATTTAGCCTATAATATGAAATGGGTAAACTGGCATGTTGTGATGAGGACGTTATGATTCTCCAACAGGATACAGTTTAAGTGGTTGAGCAAAATCTGACAAATAGAGTTTAATGTGAAGAAATATCAGATTATGCACTTTGAGTAGTGGAATTAATAAAGATTACAGTAAAATCCCCATTATCCAGCACCTACGGGGATCGCAGACGTTGGATATGCTAATATTCCTGTTGTCTGAGGCTCAATCTTCCAATGCCTAATACACCTGCATTAAGAATACACCATTTAAAAGATAAAAGACAGTGGAAGATGTAAAGTAATTTGAAAAAAATCTGTATTATAGTTAATTATGTAAATTTCATTTTAATCAAATAATTCCTGTAACTTTCAACATTTAAATTCTAGTTCCAGTTTCTGGCACTGTAACAGCGTTGCGCTAGCTGCTATGGTAACTGTGCTAACCCCCTCCCCCAAGTTTATAGATAAAGCCTTTTAATACTAATAAAAACTCTTATTAGCAGGGATAGGGAGACATTTTGGGAGAGATGATCAGCAGCAAATGACATCTCTTCATCTTGGTGTCCTGGTCAGGCCCTTGGCGCAACCTGACTCACCTCCAAGCGAGTGTCCCTGGCACCCCTACCCTGTGCTAACAACCTGACTCGCCTCCAGGGTAGTGTTTCGGTCAAGCACTTGGTGCGCCTAACCCACGCTAACAGTCTGACTCACCTCCATGCTGGTGTCCTGTTCAGGTCCTTGGTGCAACCCGATTCACCTCCATGCAAGTGGCGACAGCAAAAGAATGTGGACACATTGAACCGCATTACTTATTCAGTGGGGCATACCTGCGCATGCCCAACAAATGCGGATCTATTCGCCCTGTTTTATTCATTTGAATTATATATTTACTTATTTTTTGCTGATTGTTTGAGTTTCTGGTTGATTGAATGCTGGATAATGGGGATTTTACTGTATTATCTAAATGAGAAAAATTGCAAATGATTGAAGTTCAGAGATAACTAGTTCAATTGTGTGAATCACAAAAGGTTGATCAACAGTTTCAACAAGACAGTGGCAAATACATTTTGGCCTTTATAGTGAAGAGGTTTAAGTTTAAAAAAAAATGGAGATTTTGTTACAGTGGACAGGATGGTAGTGATGCCACACCTGGGATCCCTTGTAGAGTTTTGGACCCTTGAACTTGAAAGGATTTACTAGCAGTGGAGTTGGTCAAAAGGAGATTAACTAGTTAATTATTGGGGAATCAGTGATATTCTGTCAAGATATGATAGACAAGTTTGTAGTTTTTGGAGTTTAGAAGATGAAAGCATATATAATTTTAAGGGTTTGGTGGTAGATATAGAGCTATTTATACTAGTAGGAGAGTCAGGAGCAAAGACTTAGTTACAAAATAAGGAACCAGTCATTTAAAACCAAGGCATGTAGAAACTTTTCCCTCTTACGAATTAATCTATGTAATTCATATTAACACATAGTGAAACAGGCTCTTCAGCTCAATGTCCATGATGACCAAACTATACTAATCACACTTGCCCATATTTTGCCCATATCCCTCTACTTTCCCATTGGAGTACCAGAGCAATTTTTCTAAAATTCCATCACTTCCTCTGACAGCTTGAACAATTTTACCTTCACTCCCTATCAATGTCCCTCATGATTTTATAAATCTTGATGACTTCTCCACCACCCATCCATCAACTGTCCTTTGTTCCAGGGAAAACAGTTCCAGCCTATCTTGATGAAGGGTTCTGGCCTGAAACATTGACCATTCCTTTTCTCTCTCTGCTGCTCAACTCACTGAGTTCCTCCTGAAAATTGTTTTTCACTCCATATTCCAGCATTTGGAGTCACTGGTGTGTCTCCATGCAATCCAATCTTTCCTTGCAAAACAAACTCTCCAGTACAGGCAACATTCCTGTATGTCTTTCTGTACCCTCTAGCATAATCACATCCTTCCTGCAGCATGGTGACCAGAAGTGAACACAACACAGATAAATTAACAATTTGCACATTTGTGCTGTGATATCTTCTCTCTTATTCTCATTGCCTCAGCCAATGAAGGCAGCCAAACTATATGCCTTCTTCATTACTCTTTACCTGTGTTGCCATTTTTGGGGAACTATTTAAGTATTATCATGGACCTTTTGTTGTTTGAAAACAAACACCAATACAGTTGCAAAAACAAACTTTATTCACTTTGCAAAGTGTCCTTTGTCATAGCAAAGAGCTCGAATAGCTACCTTTACCACAAAGGAGATTGCTTACAGAATCAATTGTTTTTAAGTTCTTATCTCTAGGTTCTGGAACATTTTAAGGGACTGGCCCTTATAAATCATCAGTTCATCTCTGATGTGCAGTAAATAACTTGAGAGGCTGAAACCGAGTCACTGATTTACAGGCTTTTTTTCACAATGGATAGGGAGCTCATCCTGTGCCATGTTCCAGGCTTTCTGGGGAAGGGTCAAGATGTTAGAGGCTTTGTACAAGGCCAAGAGAGGGAAGGGCCACTGATGCAGTCAAAGAACAGGTGAAACCAGGTAATCAGGAATTATAGCAGTTCACCACATTCACCCCTTATTTTTTTTATTGTCCAGAGGGATGACGCAGATTAAACCATTCCAGTGTCTTGATCCTCCATACTGACTGGCGGATCATCGGTTGTTGGTTGTGGCCAGGGCCGCTGAGTCGACCTGCTGAGGGTGTGATGGCTCAGCCGGAGTGACTTGGGTGGGGAGAGGCTGCAGTGGTATGTATTGTGTGTCCATGGAAGGGGGGGGGGAATCATACTGCTTGGTGGGTATCTTCCTCTGGGTCCCCCACTTGCAAAGTCCTGGATGGAGACCGTTTCCTCGTGCCCATCCAGGTAGGCCACTTGCGCGTATTGGGGGTTCGTGTGGAGGAGCTGAACCTTTTTGACCAGGGCGTCAGTTTTATGGCCCCTCACGTGTTTTCATAGCAGGAACAGCCCTGGAGACATTAGCCAGGAGAGTAGTGTGGTCCTTGAAGTGGATTTCCTGGGGAAGAAGAAAATTCTTTCATGTGGGATAGCGTTAGTGACAATACATAACAGAGATTGAGTTGCGTGGAGCGCCTCTGGAAGGATCTCCTCACAGTGAGAGACAGGCAGTCCCCTGGACTTTAAGGCAACGAGGATGGCCTTCCACACGGTGCTGTTCTCTCTCTATCTGACTGTTTCCCACCCCACCCCACCCCCCCCCCGGGTTTGTATCTCATGGTCGTGTTGGTGGTGATACGCCTGGCCAGCAGGAATTGGTGCAGCTCATCGCTCATAAACGAGGACCCCCCCAGTCGACAGGTACCCAAAGAGGGTAAACAGGTTGCGCAGGGCCCCAATGACTCTGATGGTGGTCATATCAGGCCAGGGGATGGCAAAGGGGAACCGTGAATACTCCTTAATAACCGTGAGGAAGTATATATTGTGGTTGGTGGAGGGAAGGGGGCCCTTGAAGTCCATGCTCAGGTGCTTGAAGTGGCGTGTGGCTTTTATGAGGTGCATCCTGTCTGGTTGGTAGAAGTGCAGCTTGCACTCTGCACAGACTCTGCAGTCCCTGATCATGTCTCTGACAACCTTAATGGAGTCTGGTAGATTCTGACATTTAATGAAGTGGGATGGCAGAAGTCATTGTGGAGGGCTTTGAGGCGATCCACTTGTGCACTGCCACATGTCCCTTGTGACAGGGCATCTGAAGGCTCGTTGAGCTTCCCTGGCCTGTACAGGATGTCGTAATTGTAGGTGGAGAGCTTGATCCTGCACCTCAAAATTTTATTATTCTTTATCTTACTCTGCTGTTTATTGTTGAACCTGAATGCCAGGGCCTGGTGGTCTGTGAGCAGGGTAAAATGGCTGCTGACCAGGTAGTGCCTCCAGTATCGTACTGCCTCAACTATCGTCTGAGCCACCACCTTTACAGAGGAATGTTGGACTTCAGGAGACGGGAGGAAAAGGCCAGCCTGATTAAGGGAGGTGGCTAGGACAAAATTGGATCTGTTGCTCCCCACCTGGAAGGGGGCAGATTCATCTATCCCATACGTTGTGGCTTTCGCAACGCCCTCCTTTATGCGGCAGAAGGCTCCCCATGCTTCATTTTAAGGGGGAAGGAAGTGGACCTGATAAGGGGATGGGCTTTATCTGCATAATTTAGAACCCATTGGGCGTAATAAGAAAAAGAACCTTGGGCACCTTCTCAGGGCCTTGAGCCTGTGTTGAAGGGGGAGGTCTGCAGAGGCTGCATGTGGTTAGGGGTCAGGGCCAATGACCCCATTCTCCAAACATACTTATCCTTATTGTAGGTCAGATTAAGGCGTTTGGCATTGATGAGGAATTTCTGGAGGTTCACGTCAAAGTCTTGCAGGTCGTGGCTGCAGATGGTGATGTTATCCAAATATGGGAAGGTGACGTGCAAGTCGTTTTGGTCTACCATCCAGTCCATCTCCCATTGGAAGACAAAAATGCCATTGGTGACACAGAAGGGGACCCTGAGGAAGGGGTAGAGCCAAGTGTCCACCTCAAGCTGTGTACTGTCAATTCTCAGGGCGGATGAGGAGTTGGTGGTAGGTGGATTTCAGGTCTATTGTGGAGTACACATGATACTGGGAGATTTGATAGACCATATCCATGATGTGAGGGAGGGAATATGCATCCAGCTATGTGTAGCAATTAATGGTTTGACTATAGTCGATCATCATTCTGCGTTTATCCCCACCCTTGACTACCTCTACCTGAACTCTCCAGGGACTTGTGCTGGCCTCAATGATCCCCTTGTGCAGGAGTCATCGTACCTCTGTCTTTATAAACTCCCTTGTCTTCCTTACTGTATCGCCTGCAGTTAGGGGTGAGGTTGGCAAACAGTGGCTGAGGATCAATGTGGAAGGTAGAGAGACCATGTGTCCATTGGACCTTCGGGGGTGGGGAGGCAGAGAGAGACCATTTAAGGAGCTGTTGGTTGCCGGGGGTGGGAGAGGGCCATCATATTGTATAGTGACACTGGAAGTCTAGCCCCAACAGTACTGGTCTGCAGAGCTGTGGCATATGTCATGCCCTGCACGGTCAGCGTCACTGTAGTGTAGCTGTGGATTTCTGCAGAGTGAGATTTTTGAGGCTAGGGTGAATTTGTAGGCTACCGGTTTTGGCTCAAGGGAATAATGTTGGACAGTGTCAAGATGAATATAGCTTTGTGCTCCCACTTTTGAAAAGGCATTTAGTCACCTGGTTGTTGATAGAGATGTCCATCATGGAGGAGGTGAGTTGGTGAAGGGGTTTCTGGTCCAGTACCCTGAGGCCAGGGTTGGTCTGTGGTCCTACACTGACTCGCCATCTGGCGGTGCCCACGCAGCGGCATGGATCTCCCCAGAAGTTGGTGGCGTTTAAGATGGCGGCCCCATGTTGTGGCGTGGTCATCCCTGGAAGATGCCAGTATCCAAGATGGCTGGGGCTGGAGGGCTCTGATTGGCATACTCTTAAGTAGTGGCCCTTCTTCCTGCACGGAGCACAGTGCATCTCTTGCAGGGCAGTATTTTTGGGGGTGTTTTGCCTGGCTGTAGAAGTCGCACTTCGGGTGCTCCTGGGAGACAACAGTTGTAGAGGTCTCGTTAATCAGTCACAGTAGTGGACTGGTGGCCTGTTGGCCCGCATCCCAGGATGGCAATCTCCAGTGACTTCGCAAGACTGATCGCCCCTTTTAAGTTTAACTCTGCGCGAGTAACCTCTGGCACATGTAGTCAGACCTGATGATGGCAACATAGGCATCCAGATCATGTCCTCCATATTTTGGGCCTGGAAGGTACACGTCTGTGCAAGTCCCCACAGGGTCTGGAGGAGCTCAACGTCTAATTTTCCCAGTCGCTGTCTGTGGGTGGCCAGCATGTGCCTGGTGTATATTTTGTTAAATTTCTCCCTGTATTGTCCCTTGAATGCCATTGCTTCCATGAACATAGTGGGAATACTCGGGATCTGACCCGGGAGAAGAGAAGATACAGTCTGTTTACATTGGTGGTCACGATGCTGGCTGAGTTTTGTAGGAAGACCTCGAAACAGCAGAGCCAGAGCTCAAAGCTGTCTCAGGCATCAGGTGACTATGGATTGATCTCCATCTTGTCAGGTTTCAGGAGTTAGACCATTATTGACGATGAAAACAAAAAAATTGTGTAGAAAATTGATGCACAGTAAATAACACGAGAGGTCGAAACTGAGTCACTGATTTACAGGTTTTTATTTACAATGGACAAGGACCTCATCCTGTGTCGTGACCCAGACTTTCTGGGGAAGGGTCAAGGTGTTAGAGGCTTTATACAATGTGAAAAGAGGTAGGGGACACAGGTACATTCAGAGAACTGGGTGTAATCAGGAATTCAGCAGTTCCACCACAACCTCTCACCACTCTACCAAATAAGGAGTTTTTTATCAGTTTCCTAGTTTGTAACAAGAAAGGAATGTTTTCCAAGGCTACATCCCATCCCCTTTAAATTCCAGTTGCTATTTTAAGCTACAGTTTCTATTTTAAAACTTAGATTTTCATTATATTCTAAAATCTACTTTCTTTTTAGAACATAAGAACTAGGAGCAGGAGTAGGCCATTTGGCTCATTAAGTCTGCTCTGCCAGTTAATAAGATCATGACTGATATGATAGGCTCAACTTCAGTTACCTGCCTTTCCCCCCCCCACCCCCCCCACCATATCCCTTAATTCCTTGACTATGCAAAAATGTATCCAATCTTGTCTTGAATATATTTATTGAGATTGCATCCACTGCTTCCATGGGCAGAGAATTCCATAGATTTGCCACTCTCTGGGAAAAGCAGTTCATCCTCATCTCCATCCTAAATCTACTACCCTGAATCTTGAGGCTATACCTCAGTTCTTGTCTCACCTACCACTGGAAAAAAAACTTGCCTACCTCTATCTTATACAAATGTATAACATTATGAAAGAAATAGATAAGATTCCCTTTCATTCTTCTGAATTCTAGTGAGTAAAGTTCCAGATGATTCAATCTCTCCTCATAAGCTAAACCCTTCATCTCTGGAATCAATCTGGTGAATCACCTCTGCAAGGCCAGTATTCCCTTCCTCATAAGAAGACCAGAACTGCAAGTAGTCCTCCAAATGCGGTGCGATGGATTTTGTTATATTTTATATTGTATATAGAAATGTTTTAAAGGAAATAAATTGTGGCAGGTTCTTTAGAGTAGGTCACATACAAACACTTCAAAACAGATCACATTTAAAATGCCAGATCTCTGCTCAAGTCAGACAGTCCAGGCTCCGAATGCCTTTACAAAAATTTTGAAGAATGCCTATAAGGACTTCACAAGTAGGTGTTAATTGGACATGCTGTGGAGTAATGGATTATTGTTTTGGAAAGCAACAGATGAACGGACTCGAAGATTAGGTCTGATGCCACAGTCTGTCTGAATGCAGTTTGCTGTTCTAGGAAGGTCATGTGGTTTTGCAAACAGAGTCAAACAAGCTTTTCTCTGTGTGAGAGAGAGAGAGAGAAAGTTTAGTTCTGTGGTTCAGCAGCAGCAGCTGGGTCTGGAACATGACAAGCTGGCAAGCTTGTGGAAATAAAACATTTTGAAGACGGGTTGTGAGTTTTTAGTTCAGCCTGATCAAAACCCTTGTGGTCCATACAAGAGGAGATGGCTGGCTGTATAATGTTTCACTTGAAATAAGGGAAACAAATATGAACTCTGTGGTGAGCTGAAAGAAAGAGGTTATCATCTGGAAATCCCTGATGGTCCAAGTTTCTTAGACAGACACTGAAGTGGATGATCGGAAAAAATCAGTTTGTGTCCAACGAGCAACAAATTTCTCTCTGAAAATGCCAACAACCTTCCTGAGCAGTAACCATTTACCTTTCAAGACCTAAGCCTGGTGAAATTCATAAATGTTAAATTCTGTGCACAGTGAGAAGTGATATTGGACTGTGAATCAAAGAACTTTTCTGAATTTACACGCACATTACATACATGTGCGCTTAGAATTAGAAGGGGGTTAAGTTAGGTTAGCTAAATCAATAGCGATAAGTTAAAATGTGATCCTGTTTTCATGTTTAAAGATAATTAAAAGCAACTTTTGTTTATGTAACCATTTGTCTTGGTGAATTTTTATTGCTGCTGGGTTTTGGGGTTCTCTGGGCACATAACAGCAGCCTCACCAGTACAGTTGCAGCATAATCTCCATGCTCCTAAACTCGATCCCTTTAGCAAAGAAGGCTAACATTCCATTTGCTTTCCTGATAGCCTATTACATTTGCAAACTAACCTTTTATGATTCATGCACAAGCATTCCCAACTCCTTCTGTACAGCCACATGCTGCCATCACTTCCCATTTAAGTAATAATCTGATCTTCAATTTTTCCTTCCAAAGTAAATAAACATTGTACTCCATTTTCCAGACCTTTGCCCACTCACTTAACCTGTCTATATTTCCCTTCAGAGTCTCCGTATACGCTGCACAATTTGCTTTTCCATTCAATTTAGTGTCATCAGCAAACGTAGATTCACTACACTCTGTCTCCTTTTTCAGATCATTAATGTTTATTGTGAACATTTGCGAGCCCAGAACTGACCCCTGCGGCACACTGCACGCCACTGATTACCCACTAGAAAAATACCCATGTATCTCAACTCTGCTTTTTGTTGGTTAACCAATCCTCTATCAATGCACCCCTAACTCTATGCATCTTTATCTCATCTTTAAGTCTTTTATGTGGCACCTTATTGAACGTCTTCTGGAAATCCAAGTAAATGACATCCAATTGTTCCCTTATATCTACTGCACTTGATGTATCCTCAGAATTCTAGCAAGTTTGTCAAACATGACCTGCCTGAATCCATGCTGCATTTGCCTGATGGTTCCAATTTGTTCTAGATGCCTCTTTTTTCTTCTTTAATGAAGGCTTCAAGCATTTTCCCAAAACCACAGATGTTAAACGAACTGGCTGAAAGTTACCTGTCTTTTGCCTGCATCTTTTTTTGAACGGCGTGACATTCATTGTCTTCCATTCTGCCCAGAATCCAGAGATTTTTAATATAGTTGGTCACCAAAGCACCAACTATAATTTCTGACATTTCTTTCAGTACCATGGGATGCATTCTGTCAGGACCAAGGGACATGTCTGTCTTTAGGCCTACAAATTTGTTCAGCACCCCATCTTTAGTGATCACTATTGTATCCAGGTAGCCACTTCCCATTGCATGCATAACCTAGGTCTTTGGCATGTCCTCCATTGTGAAGACCGACACAAAATAGTCATTTAAAATATCTGCCATTTCCTCATTACCCAGTACCAATTCTTCTTTCTCATTCTCTAAGGGTCCTACATTCATGTTAGCCACACTTTTCCACTTTATATAATTATAAAAACTTTTGCTGTCCATTTTTATATTTTCTGCCAATTTTTTAATAATCTATCTTCCTCTCTTTATTGTTTGCTTGTGGTCCTTTATGAAATTTTTTTAAAAAAAGAAACAATTTTCAAGTTTCCCACAGCTCTTGGTGACTTTGCACACATGGGCTTTTAATTTGATGCTTTCCTTTATTTCCTTAGTTATCCAAGTATGGCTGTCCCCATACTCGCTTTTAACTGGAATATGCAGGTAGCCTCTGACTTGCGACCTATACGACTTATGACCTATACGACTTGCGCACATATAACTGAATTTATATAAAATTTACATGGCTTATTTTGTATTTCACAAACTATAGCAGGGATACAGGGCATGTAAGAGCTAAAATGTGTGCACTTACCATGTTAGTTGGTATTCCGGCATCCATGGCTGGGCACAGCTATCTTGATTCCTGTGCAAATGAGCGAGCCTTTGGTAGGCAAATGTGCCGTGGGTTCGCATACTGGCATTCGGTTGGTGCATGCGCGAGAGTTAAGGGCGCAAGTTCAATATCTTCAGTACACTTAACTCCCAGATAGGCGCCAATTGGACACCAATACACAAACCCACCAAAATCTCATGTGCCAACCCAACTCCAGTACACAAACCCACCGAAGTCTCGTGCATGTGCCAACTGAACTCCAATACATGAACCCACCGAAGGCTCACGCATGCGCCAACCAAAGATTTGTGCATGTGCACAGGAATGAAGGTGGCTGCACCCAGTCCTGGGACCCCGGAATGCTTACTAACAAGGTAAGTATGGACTAAAATGTGGAAAGATTTGTCAAGGTTGATTGACATATTCAGGAAGCTTGAAGTTATCATTAAATGTATGATTATATAAAAAAAAATAAAAAGCTTGTTTCAAGACTTCATACTCCATGCATGCAGGCACAATTCCAACTTTTGTTCATTCCGAGATGCAACCAATTCTTCAGTCCCTATTATGGTTGTAAGTCAGGTTCTTTTGATGAGCACCGTGGAAAAATCTCTTTGGAAGTTCTTCCACTGTTCTTCAACCATTCTGCCATATAGTCTGCGTTCCAAGTCTACACAGGACAACTCTTAATTTCCCTTGTTTAGGCATAATACACTGGTTTGAGACTGAATTTATGCCCCTAGGGTTGCCCCCATTGCTCAATTATACACTCTAGCACCCTACCATTCACTGTGTATGTCCTTGTGTAGTTTAACTTTCCAAATGTTTAACTTTGCATTTGTAGGAGTTAAGTTTCATCTTCTATTTCCTTTCTCTTTTTCCAAGTTGATCTATATTCTGTTGTTAAAAATTAGACAACCTTCCTTACTATTCAGAATATCTCCAATATTGGTGTCACAAACCTGTTACACCTGCAGATTCAGGGATGGTTAAATGTTTTCAAAGAATGTGAAAATAAAATGCTTTAAGGTTTATATATTCATGCGAGTGAAGTTTTTTCAGTGTAAATACAGTATAGTATTTTTGTCTTTTAAACTGTTTTTTTCTCAATGCAGGTGTATTAGTTAAGCATTATAAGAATAAGTCTCAAGCAACTGGAAAATAAACTTGTCCAGCATATACCAGTCCCCATAGGTGCCAGCGGTTTTACTGTAGATATTGTCTTTGCAGCATTATTCATTAAGGCAAGCACTCTATCTTGCTATCATGATGCCTTTGAATCCCTGGAGTCAAAGTAGGAAGCTTGTCTATCTTTTAACTCTGCCATCTCTTGCTTATCTGATATTAAGAATTAATTATCATTTGGCTGTTACTGAAGGCTACCTTTTGACTTGCCTATCGTATTCAGTAAAATGTGTGCTAGATGGCCCAGCTAAACTGACTTTCACTCTCCTCTTAACTTTTCATTTAATTGACTCCTTCCCATAACCTTGTTTTATGATTTGATAATTATTGGTGGTGTGGTTTAATTGTTCTATCAATCCGAGTCTCCTCCACTCCCCTCCCCAACTTCTATACATTCTCCACTCCGATCTGAAGTAACCTGTGGATTCCTTTAATCTTGGCTAAGTGAGTTGCTGTTTAGGCTAGAGACTTTTCCTTCTTGTATCTGCAATTTTTGTGTTTTGGTCTTAGCACATTGTTTGAAAGCATCTGAGCCTTTCTTTGTTTCAGTGGTTACCTTCATATTTGTTCTGTTTACCTCCATATCTGTTCTGTTTTCTCTTCTTTCAAAATGCAGTTTTTGCTTAAAAATATAATGAGTAATTTAGAAATTATTTTAGTGAAAATTGATTATTTGATATAAAAGCCTTAAATTAATGAATATAATTACTTCTAGGCAACAGCAGAGCAGATTCGACTTGCCCAAATGATCTATGATAAGAATGATGTAGATTTTGAAGAGAAAGTTAAACAAGTAAGTGAAAATGCATTGAGTTTTTAAGAAACCAATGGTTCCCCCTTTTCCTACCCTGTTCCCTTTTTCCCCCGTAATCAGACTTTTTAAATTGATATATCAAAGCATTTGATATAAGCATTTTAATTTGTTGATTTTTAAATGATTTGCGTGTTTTCTATGGTAGGTGTTATTGATTTTGTGTCTGGATCTATAAGAAGCTTGTAAGCCATAAGGATGAGTTTGGAATAAATTGGTGGTTGGGATAATTGGAGGTAAGGGGCCAGTCGTTCAGTAAATTTTGTACATATTCATGTGATTTTATGTTTTAAAAGGTAATTTTATTTGATTATTTCAGTTGATGGAAGTTACAGGAAAGAACCCAGATGAAAGTATAGTTGCACTTCATGACTGCAATGGAGATGTGAACAGAGCAATCGACACTCTAATAGAAGGAAATTCAGATACGGTATGGTACAAGGTTTTTGCTGTTCATCAGTGTTGGATGTGATTGTTTTCTGATGGGAAAAATATTACAGTAAAATCCCCATTATCCGGCAACTACAGGGATCACAGATGCCATAAATGTGAATTTTCCAGTTAACTGAGACTCGCTCTTCCAATGCCTAACTAATACACCTGCATTAAGAATACAGTGTTTTAAAAAAAATACGAAATAAATGTAAAGTACTGGTAATTTAAAAAAAATTGTAGTCTTTAATTATATAAAGTTCACTTTAATCATGTAATTTACAAAATTTAAAGTCGAACCCCAGTTGCTGTGACTGTAACAGAATTGTGCTGGCCACTACACTAACTGTGTCATAATTAACCTCTTCCCCCAAGTTTATAGATAAAGCCTTATTAATACTGATAGGAAGACAGTTTGGGAAAGTTGTTGCAATGGCAAGCATCATCGGTCAGTTCTTCAACCTGGGTGCAGCCATTTCATTTCAGCACAACTTTATTCAAACAGCTGCTTCAGCCAGGGTACTCTGGTGGCTGAATGTTTCCTCCCATCTTCACCAAGGCAACCCGACTTACCTCCATGAAAGTGTCCTCGTGCTGACAACCTGACTTGCCTTCACGCAAGTGTCCCTGTCAGGTCCTTGGTGCACCATCCTTACGCTGACAACCTGACTCGCCTCCATGCAAGTGTCCTTGTCAGTCCCTCGGCGCTCCTTCTCACACTGATCACCTGACTCATCTTCACACAAAAATTGTGCATGCATTGAGGGATATTGCTAGTTTGGTGGGGCAAACCTGCACATTTCCAACGAAGCCTCAGCGCTCCACTGCGGGGTCCATCTGCCCAGTTGTTTTAATCACAACGTCTGTTTATTTACTTATTTTTTTCCTCAATTTTTTTGCCAATGGTTTGAGTTTCTGATTTCTTGAATTGCAGATAATGGGGGGGGGGGGGGGGTGTTTATTGTATATTTCTTGCTTTGTTTTTATGGTTTCAAACTATATTAAATGGGTTAATGCAGTGTATGCATTCAAGTTGGAAAAAGGTTGAAATAAAGAGATGAATCTTGAAACTGTCTTCCTCAAGAACAAAAATAATAAACGTATTGCTAGTCCTAAAATTAATTTGTTTTGTGAACATTAGGATATGTTAAGACAAAAGTTTTCTTCAGCTGTAGAGCTCACCCTATCCTTTTCTTTCTTTGTTATAAGCATTGGGATAAGAATGCAACAGAAGCACAATTGCTCTCAAACAGTCTTTCCATCAAATTAATTTTATTTTAGTTTAAATTGAGTGATAGAGATTATATTAACAGGTTAAAGATAAAGAACATGGTACAGCACAGCATGGAAACAGCCCCTTTGGCCAACATGACTGTGCCAAACATGGATGCTGAAATCAAACTAAAAATCTACTTACGCTAGATAGATATCTCTCGATCCTCTTCATAGTCATGTGTCTATCTAAAAACCTCTTGAATAGTGTATCTGCTTCCACCACTACTACTGGCAGCCATTCCAGGCATCTGCCACTGTATTTAAAAAAAATAAAATTGCCCTGTATGTGTCCCTTGAACAACCTCCCCCTCACCTTTAACCCTTTGGATTCCAGCCATTTTTTTTGTTTTCCATCAATAAACAAGGAGATAATATAACTGACTGTTATAGAATATATCAATATTTCCCAGGAATATACATACATGTGTTTCTCCCCCTCCCATTCCCACCCCCTAAAAATAACAAGGGAAAGACTGAGAAAAATAAAAAAGAGAAAGAAAAAAAGAGGCTGGATGTGGTGTCGGCACTTCCATTAAGTGTCCATAGAGGCTGTGGAGCCATCCTCTTGTATAATTACTTTTATTAATCCATCTATTGGTAAATCTCAAAGTCTTTTTATCGGGGTGGCTACAGCTATGCTCCCGTGTACATCAGATATGGCTGCCATATTTTAACAAAGGCGCTATGTCGGTTTCTAAGATTATACGTAATTTTTTCCATGGGAATATAGCTATGCATCTTGGTAATCCATGTACTGATAAGAAGAGGAGAGTCAGAATTCCAGGTCATCGCTATGCATTTTTTTTTGCTATGGACAAAGGAATAAATATGAATTGAATTTAGTTAATTTGTAGCTATGTCCTTTTTTTTCCACAAACTTTATTTATTCGTTCAACAAGGTTATTACATACAGTAGTAAAAGTACATATTGTGAACAATAAAACATTTTTATAAAAAAAAGAAAAAAACACCCCCTCCCCCTCTCAGCCAGCTCTCTTTAGGAGAGCCAAAAAAAAAGAAAATTAAGATATAAATTAAAAAATATTTACTAAAATCTAATCAAAGTAAATTTAAATGTAAATGTTCTGAATATAAAGACCACTTATTAAGAAAAAAAGAATAATTATCATGTAAAACATACGTAATTTTTTCCATTACCAAACAAGTTTTCATCTCATTATGCCATCTATTTATATCAATCACATTAGCATTTTTCCATGTACTTGCTATACATTTTTTTTGCTACAGATAAAGCTAAATATAAAAAAGCAATCTGAAATTTATCTTATCCCTAATCTTTCAAAGGCTTCAACTTACCCAACAAAAATATTGTCGGGTCTAAAAGTATTTTAATCTTATACAAATGTTCCAAAATCAATTGAATTGCTTTCCAAAAAGATTGTATATGTACACATAACCAAAGAGCATGAAAAAAAGTTCCAACCAAATTACCACATCTAAAACAAGAGTCTGATTCACTAAAACCATATTTTTTAAACTTTTCAGGTGTTAAATACAATTGATGTAAAAAAATTATAATTAAGCATTGCATAACGAACATTTATCAATCTAGTAACACTATTATGACAAATATCTAACCAGTCATCCTCAGAAAAAATAAAGTTAATATCATTTTCCCATTTAATCTTAGATCTATCCCATCCCTTTTTTTCCATACTTTCCTGAAGTTGATAATAAGCAAATAAAGAATTCTCATTAATACCAAAATCTTCCCTCATTTGATTAAAGGATAAAAATTTACCTTCTTTAAAACAATCCCCCAGATTTTTTATGCCTTTAGATTTCTAATGTAATAAACATTGATTATGCATTGAAAAAGGAATAAGTCAATAATTTACCCTTAGAACCTATTGTTCTATTTTTTCTCATCCATAATTTCATTAAATGCTTTAGTATAGGCACATTATATTGTTGTAATAAATTAAAATTCCACCGAAACAAAAATGGATGTATTTCAAATTCAAAAATATTCGCCATCTCAATTTTAGCCCAACTAGGGGGCCGTTCCAAATCCATTAAAGAACTAATAAATTTAAATTGAGCTGCCTCATAATAATTTTGAAAATATGGTAAACGTAATCCTCCTAATGCATATTTACAGGTCAACTTATTCAAAGCTACTCTCAGAAATTTACCCTTCCATTAAAAATTCCCTAACCATTTTATTTAAATCTCGGAAAAAATTCTTATTAAGTAAACACGTAATTGACTGAAACAAATATTGTATTTGTGAAAAGATATTAATTTTAATTGTATTTATTCTTCCAATTAAATTTATAGGAAGGTCCTTCCACTTAATCAAATCAGCTTTGATATTTTTCATTAACGGTACATAATTTAATTTATATAAAAATTGATAATCAACATCCACATTTATACCCAAATATTTAATTCAATCAGTCCACTTCAAATTGATAATATTCTTATAAACTGAATAATCTCTTTAACCCATCGGTAAAATTTCACTTTTTTCTCAATTAACTTTATATCCAGACAAAGATCCATATTGTGTTAAACATTCCTTCAAATGTAAAAGTGACTGAGCTCGGTTTGTTAAATACACTTTATATCCAGACAAAGATCCATATTGTGTTAAACATTCCTTCAAATGTAAAAGTGACTGAGCTGGGTTTGTTAAATACACTTTATATCCAGACAAAGATCCATATTGTGTTAAACATTCCTTCAAATGTAAAAGTGACTGAGCTGGGTTTGTTAAATACACTTTATATCCAGACAAAGATCCATATTGTGTTAAACATTCCTTCAAATGTAAAAGTGACTGAGCTGGGTTTGTTAAATACATTTTATATCCAGACAAAGATCCATATTGTGTTAAACATTCTTTTTAAGTGTAAAAGTGACTGAGCTGGGTTTGATAAATACACCAATACATCATCAGCAAATAGATTAATTTTATACTCCTCATCTAAAACTCTCATACCTTGTATCTGTATATTTTGTCGTATCAACTGTGCTAAAGGTTCAATTACTAATGCAAACAAAGCTGGGGATAAAGGACAACCTTGTCAAGTTGAACGAGTTAATTTAAAAATTCCAAGATCTGACCATTTGTCAATACCCTGGCTATTGGTTTATTATATAAAGTTTTAATCCAACCAATAAAAGAAGGACCAAACTTAAATTTCTCTAAAACTTTAAATAAAAAGTTCCACTCAACTCTATCAAAAGCCTTTTCTGCATCGAGAGATATCACCATCGGGTGGTCAGGGCATTGTCGGTAGTTATTAATCAAACTAATCACTCTAAGAATATTATCTGAAGTATATATTTTATGAAACCTGTTTGATCAACGTGTATCAACTTAGGTAAAAATTTAGCCAATCGATTTGCTCATTCTTTAGCTATTATTTTATAGTCTACATTTAACAAAGAAATTGGTCTCCATGAAGACACCTTCAACGGATCTCTATCCTTCTTAGGAATTACGGTAATTAAGGCACTAGAGCATGATTCAGGTAAATCATAATGTTCATTAATCTGTCGTATCACATCTCCAAACACTGTAGATAAATCATCATAAATTACCTTATAAAATTCAACCGAAAACCCATCATTACCATTTGGCATTTGGCATTTCCAACATAGCCAATTTAATTTCTAAAACAGTAAAAGGAGCCTCCAGCTCCAATATATCTTCTAATACCGGTAATTTCAACATCGATAAAAGAGTCAATCGATCCAGTCTCCTGTTTTTCCTCGGAAGTAAATAATTTCTTATAAAATGAATAGACCTCATCGTTAATCTCACGAGGTTTGTAAGTAACCGTTGAATTTCGTCTAACTGCATTTATAACCCTTGATACCTGTTCTTTCTTTAACTGCCATGCAAGTACCTTATGTGCTTTCTCACCCCATTCATAATACCATTGTTTAGATCTATTTATCAAGCATTCAAATCGATAAGATTGCAACATATTGTATTTCATTTTCAATCTAGACAATTATATTTTTTGATTTTCTGTCACATCTCTCTGAAATTCCTTTTCTAATTCATCAATCTGTTTTTCTAATTCAAGACTCTCGGTTGAATAATTCTTTTTAACCTTAGAGGTATAACTAATTGTTTGACCTCTCAAGTAAGCTTTCATAGCATCCCACAATATAAATTTTCTCTGAATGGAATTAACATTTTCTTCCAAGAGATTGATTTGTTTTTTAAAAAAATCAATAAATTCCGCTTTCTTTAACAACATCGTATTAAATCTCCAGCGATAAGCTGCACAAATTTTTTCAGAACTCTCATAAGTAAAATACAACAAAGAATGATCTGAAATGACCCTACTTTTATATTCTGCTTGCAATATTTTCCCCTGTAAATGTGCCGATACTTTTTAAAAAAAAATCAATTCTAGAAAAAGTTCAAAATTCAAATCCAAGCTTTGATGAAAGATTTTAATTTAGTGGATATTTGGCGACGTCTCAACCCAACAGAGAAGGACTTCTCCTTTTATTCATCTAGACATGAATCTTTTTCTAGAATTGATTTTTTTTTTTTAGTATGTTCCCTGCTCCACTCCACACCTGAAGCACGTCCTTGGCACCTCTGGTTTTGCTTTGTGAATCTTTTGCGGTGTGAGGAAGAGCTGGTGTAGAAAGTTGTATTGAACCAATCAGTATCTAGAATTAATAGCTGTTGTCACACTGTCTCTACACCAATCCAACCAACATCTCTTATCAATCATGATGCCCAGGACTGACTCCCATTTCTCTCTTGATCTATGTCACCCCTGCTTGGGGATTTTACCTCGGAGTCCCGAGTATATTCTTGATATAAATTTGGGTGTGTTTTCCAGTCGAAGTAACCCTTCAGCCTTATTCCTTAAGAATGATCTTAATTGGAGGAAGCAGTGAAAGGTCCCATTAAAAACAAATCTTGTTTACCCTTTAGCTGCTCAAAAGACATAAATTGTCTTCCCTTGTAGCAGTCCTCAATATGTTGGATCCCCTGCCAATGCCAAATCTCCAGGATTTTATTGCTCATGGGCATCAATTCATTGAGTCAGTAGTCCCTTTGGCGATATCTCCACTTTCTGTCCAATACATTCATTGATCTCGTTCCAGATTTTAATCAGATGTTTCAGTATGGGGTTATCTTTTATTTTTGCTATTAATTTGGCATTTCATTGGTATATGAAATCCTTTGCCATCCTCTTTCTCCCATTCATGCAATCCCATTTGCACCCAGGTGGGTGGTTCCTCCTCCTCAAAAAGGGTGCAAGGGTGAACCTTGACTGAGCTGCTAGATAATATTTCTTAAAATCAGGAAACCTTAGACCACCCCTTCTCCCCCCACCCCATGTCAGTTTTGTCAAGGCTATTCTAGGTACTTTCCCATTCTCGATGAATTTCCTTATGCTACCATTCAGTGCCGTAAATAAAAGATTGTGGCAATGGAATTGGCAAAGACTGGAAGAGGTATTGGAGTCCCGGCATCACCTTCATCTTTATACAGTTAACCCTTCCCATTAAGGAGATGGGCAGATCCTCCACCTCATTAAGTCACCTTCAATCTTTTTCAGCATAGGGGGTAGTTGAGTTTATATAAATTTTCCAGGTATTTCACAGCTCCTACATGCCAACTGAAATTGCTGTTTCTTTGATATTCTTCGTGGTCAAATTTATTCAGTAGCATTTTTCTCTGTTGGCTTTTTAGCCCGATATTTTACCATAGTCCTCTAGGGTAGTAAGCAATTTTGGCAAAGACTTGGCCAGGTCCGACAGGTACAACAACACATCATCTGCCATTAGATTTATCTTGTGCTTGCGCTGACCCACTTTGAATCCCTTTATCATTGGATCTTTCCTGATGGCCTCTGCCAATGGTTCAATTGTTAAGATGAACAGAGGACAACCCTGCTTGCTGGGCCTACTGAGGGGGAAGGTTGGTAATATTTGTCCATTTGCACTGACATTTCCAAAACTTTAAACAAAAAAGGCCATTTTAGCCGATCAAAGGCCATTTCTGCATTTAACGTGTTAAGGATCCAGAGGACCTCCAAACCCAGCAGCATCGGGGTTTTTCAAATGATAACCTCTTCCAGGTCACCACAGAGTTCCTCTGGTTTCCCTTATTTCAGGTTAAACACTCTAGCCAGCCAGTTCCTCTTGTAAGGACCACAAGGCTTTTCAATAGGCTTAACTCAGAATTCACAACCTGTCTTCAAAATGGGGTTTTCAACCAAGCTTGCTAGCTTGTCATGTTGCAGACTCAAAAGCCACTGCAGAAGAGTTCTCCCTCTCTCTCTTAGAGAAAGTCTGTTTGGTCTTTTCCTCTCTCTCTGCTTGCAAAACCACATGCCTTCCCACCCCCTCCCCCCCCCCCCCCCCGCCCCAAGGCTCCAGATCCAATCTTTGAAAGATTTTATCAGCCTCTTGAGCCGGGACTCTTCCATTTGCACCTGCTTTTGAAATTCTTTAGCAAAGCAGTTTCATTGTTTTTGCAAAATCACTGGTGCAAAGTTCTTGCATTTTAATTGAGATCTCTTTTGTGAAGTGTTAATGACTGTTTGTGAAGTAACCTACTCTCTAAACCCCCACAATCTATCTCTTTTGAAAACATATTTATATAATATAAAATATAATATAACCCATCACACATGAAATTATTATAATTGGATCATGTTTTTCCTGTGCCAAGTGTATAATGTTAAATAGTCTTCTCCAGTTGTTAGTGGAGTGCCTCTTCCTGATGAAGCCCATAGGATCTGGATCTTATCAACTTGGGAAGGTACCAGCCCACCCTATTGTCCAGTGCCTTGGCTATTATTTTGTAATCTGCATTTAATAGTGAGATAGGCCTGTATGGGGGTGGCTTCAATGGGTCCTATTGGGTAACACCACAATGATAGCTGTTGAAAAAGATTCCGGGAGAGTGCATCTCTGCCACCTGATTCACTACACCCATTAACAATGGTGTCATTAGGTCTTTGAATTCCTTATAAAACTTGGGGCGGAAGCTGACCTCTCCCAGAGACTTGTTTGTTTGTAATGTTCCCAAAGCCCATTCGATTTCCTCACTGGAAATTGGGGCATCTAATTCCGTATGGTCCTCCTGAGCGAATCTCGGCAACTTAGTCTCCGCCAAGAACTCAATTTTATTTATGTTTCTTGGTGCCTCGGATTGATACAGTTTCTCATAATAACTTTTAAAGGTGTCATTTATTTCTCTTGGGTTGTATGTTACTGAGCCCGGCCCTGACTGAACATTAATCGTCCTTGAAGTTGCCATGCCAAAATTTTGTGTTTTTTCACCTAGTTCATAATATCATTGCTTAGATCTCAAGAGCGTTTTTCCCACTCTATGTTTGCAGAGTGTTGTATTTAAGTTTCTTATTTTCCAATTCCTGATATTTCTCATTCAATCCCAGGTTTTGATATTCTTTTTCCAATTTTATGATCTCCTGTTCCAAAGTCTCCACCTCAGTCAAGTGTTTTTTTAAATACTTTTAGTATACAAAATTATTTGCCCCCTTAGATAGGCCTTTAGCGTGTTTCAGATGAAAAAAATTATTATTTGAGGGGCAATTTGTTTCACAAAACAGAGCAATTTGACTCCTTATACAAGTACAACAGCATAGCATTAAGGCACCACCTATAAGCATTTGCTTGTTTTACAGGCATTGTTATTTGGAAGCTCAATGGTGAGCGGTCTGATACTAACCTTGCTAAATATTCCAACTCGAGCACTCTGCCTTCCAACCGGGTAGAGATAAATAAATAATCAATTCTGGTATGAAAGTCATGGGACTTCGAGTAAGAGGAGTAATCCCTAGCCTGGTTCCTTTGCCTCCATATGGCTATCAAATTTAATTCTTTCATAAAGGCCATAGTGGTTTACACCACCTTGGACCTCATCAATGTCTTTGTTATCTAGAATAGGGTCCGGACCAAAATTTAGATATCCACCAATTAATATGTTCTGTTTATCCTCTGCAGCCCTCAGAAAAGCATTTTGCATAAACTGCTCATCATCAAAGTTTGGTGCATCGAGATTTAGCCATGCCCATGGTTCCAAATATAACTGGCAGAGTACCATTACAAACCTCCTGGCTGGGTCTGTAGCTCCACCATTCACCACCACTGGGACCCTTTTGTGTATTAAAATGGCCAACCACCCCCCCCCCCCCACCCCCGCCCCCATCCTTAGAGCTGCAGGAGGAAGAGAATACCTGCCCAACCCAGTCCCTTTTAAATTTATCATGTTCCCTTTTCATTAAAGTGCATTTCCTGAAAGAATATTATATCTGCACTCAACTTTTTAAGGTGAGCCAGGACCCATTTCCTCTTTATGGGGCTGTTTAAAGCATTCACATTGATACTAATAAATTTTATAGTCTTACTCATTTGTGTTTCTATATCTTATCTTTTCACCTTCACAGTACCCCCATTTGTCTTGAATAGTGCCCTCCTCATGCCTTTCTGTCATTCATGGTCTTTCCATGCCGACTTCAACACCAGCCACAAAGGGAAAAAAGAGAATAAAAATATCCCCCTTCCCATAGACAAACCTAGGTAAAATAAAATAAACTTTTAAAAAAAAAATCCCCAATATATCAAAGTTAACAAGTGAAACATTCAAAATATTCCTGTCCTCTGTTTTGGCGCCTCTCCTCTCTGGTCCTGTGCCATGTTCCCTTCTAATTCTAGTCTCCTTGTCGTGTGCTATCTTTTCTCTCGCCCGGCCTGCACTGCAGCCTTGTGTAGCCTCTTCTGCCTCAAGCTCCCATTATTTTCCCCGTTAATACATTAAAAAAAATTAAGAGAAAGTATATAGCCCTCCATTTCCTCAGATCATTATAACACTTTATAACACCCCAGCAGCTATGTACAACAATAGCCTCAATCGTTTTAATTGTTTTCGTGAATCAATAATTATAAGACTGTAATGACCCCTCTTTGTTCCATAGCTTCTCAGGCATTCTGTCCATGGTTCTTTCAGGGGTTCGATTCAGCTTGTATTCTTGGAAGCTTACACATTTCCTAGTAATTCCAGGACACATAACATAGTGTCCTGTGGCTCCTTAAAATGTTTCTCTTCCTCTCCTAGTAGCCTGATTTTTAGGATGGTTGGGTACAGCATTGCATATACTACTTTTTTTTAATCTCTCAATATTATTCCTGAACTGGTCAAATTCTTTTTGTTGTTTTAGCAGCACAGGACTCTGGTCAGGAAGAACATCAGTCTCTTCCCTCCTCCCCCCCCCCCAAGAATTCCACCAGTCCCCCATCTCCCTTGATCGAGTCATCACTGCCCTTAGCACTATTTCCTGGTCCTGGCTACTAACAAACTAGATTAGAACTGACTTTGGGAGTTGATTTGGGGTGGGACAGTGACTGATTGTCCGATGGGCTTTTTCTATGGTTAGGGGGGCTTGAAATCGATCCCTTCCCAACACTTTGGGTATTTAATCTTCAAAGAACTCCACAGAGCTCTTCCTCCCCCTCTTTCAGGTCCAATAGTCGAATGTTGTTGCATCAATTGTAGTTTTCCAGATAGTCTAACTTATCTATCAGCTTTAGGCCCAATTTATCTCTTAGGTTTGCTCTTATTTGAAAATAACAAAATTGCATTATTAGGAATTGCATATTTATTTTTTAATTGTTCAAATGACATAATTTGTCAGTGCTCATAACCATCTTCAATATACCTGATCCCTTGATGGGACAAGATTTCAGATTTCAAACATTTGATTACCCATTGTACGTGGTATAAGATTATTATGAGTCAGAGGAGTTTTAGGAGATGAGTCCCCCACCCACACAATTTGTTTCAATTTGTTGATTGGCACCTTTCGTCTCCACGGAGTTCTTCTAGTGTTCTGTTTTGTTATTCTGGATTCCAGCATCTGGGGTCCTTTTTGAACAATTGGACATATAATGTTGAAGTCTTGCTATTATATGGTGATACAGTACTTGGTTTTAAAGCCAGAAAGTCCTGGAAATGCTAAAGTCATGGAGAAATTGTGTAGGAAAAAGCAGTGTTAACATTTCAGGGAAATGGATGTTCTTTCAGATTTTAATTATATTTAGGATTTGACCTTCTCCTGTAATCCAGAAGAGTATTAGCTCTTTTAAATGCAAACAATCATCAAATTCTGTGGCTCTACAATACTCTTATTTACTGATAGTTTTCTTTAGTAGGTTCCACTAGTATGCAGTGAATCAAACTTTAACTTATCTCTATTAACTTAACTAACCCAACTTAACCACCTTCTAATTCTAAGTGCACGTGTATGTAAATTTAAGAAAAGTTCTTGGGTTCATAGTTCAATCTCATTTCTCATTCTTCCAAGTTCACTGGTTGCAGGCAATTCTTATACTGGACACAGAATTTAACATGTATAAAGTTCACCAGTCTTTGACTCTCTCACTTGCAAAACCCCTGACCTTCTCCAGCAAACAATAGGAGTTAATCTTCTGCTCCCATCTGTTGTTTTAGGTAAACAAACCTCTCAACGTTCTTTGAGTGAGCACTTTGCAGAAAGATCAGAAGCCTTGTAAAAACAGACAACCTGGCTCTTGAGGTGGGGCATGTGGAGATTTAGTAGCACAATTTTAGGAGGTGATTAGGGAAGGAATTAATAAATAGAGGTGGCTTTGAAAGGTTATATAATTTGAAATGCCATGAATGCAGTAGAGATGTTTCAAGAAAGGACCACTAGATCATGCATCTACAAGGGGATCGGATGTCAGAAGCCACTGATCATGTACCTTCTCTTTGATCAGAAAGTATCAGTTGAGTTGTAGTAACCAGAATATGTGTGTTATTCCTGGGAAAAGGGGAACACAGAGTCAGTGACTTTTGAAATAAGGAAGACCACTTTCTTTTCTCTTTGGAAAAGAGGACAGAATTATACTGGGTCTATTTTTGTTTGACCTCTTTGTTTAACCCTTTTCTGGGTTTGTGAATTTATCATGGAAGAAAATAACCATATTCCTTGTCTCTTTGAAAAGAGAGCAGAATTGTGAATAAAGAGACCTGAAGATATGATGTTTAAAAGTGCTTTGTAATTATTTCTGAACTGAGAATTTAAGACCTTCAAGCAAGACTAAAATTATGCTGAAGTTTTAAAAATTGTCCTTTCAGAATGGGTCTTTATTACACACACATTTATATTTTACATTTACGCGTAGTAGGGTTAAATTTAGAGTTAAATTTAGAGATAAGTAAGAAATGCTATGAATAGTTTAATTAAAAAAAATATTGCTTTGAATTTACCATTGACTAGTGAATTTTCCATTGCTGTTCCTGTGTTAGTGCTAACAAAGTCCCTTGAGTTCCAAAAATAATTGAAAGGGTTGTTCGTTTATAACATAAATCAGTTGCTCAAAAATGATGTATAGTGGCAGATACAATAGCATTACAGATTGGAGAAATCTGTATCCATTGGAGTACCTTCCATTGCACTCTTTTCCACCAATCTGCATCGCTGTCACTCCTCAAATTGATTCCCAACCCAGTTGTGAAATAAGGATGGTTAACAAGCTAGTGGAATTTTTTGAGGAGGTTTAAATATGAATGATTTCTATTTGTAGTTGAACTTGTATATCCAAAATATGATTTGGGAATTTTTAGATGTATCTATGGCATATTGGAAAAAAGACTTAATTTTAATTTAGATAAACAGCACGGTAATAAGCCATTTTGGCCCACGAGTCTGTGCTGCCCAATTTACGCCCCATTAACCTACACTCCTGTATGTTTTTGAATAATGGGAGGAAATCGGAGTCCCTGGAGAAAACCCACGCAGACACAGGAAGAATGTACAAACTCTTGACAGCGCAGGATTCAAACCTTGGTGCTGTCCCGATGGCTGGCACTGTAAAGGCATTGTGCTAATCGCTTCGCCACCATGGCGTGATACTAAGTTTTCCATGTTGATTACATTGGACACCTGTTTGGAAAAGTACATGAAATTTTCTTTTTCTTTGGCTTGGCTTCTCGGACGAAGATTTATGGAGGGGGTAAAAAGTCCACGTCAGCTGCAGGCTCGTTTGTGGCTGACAAGTCCGATGCGGGACAGGCAGACACGATTGCAGCGGTTGCAAGGGAAAATTGGTTGGTTGGGGTTGGGTGTTGGGTTTTTCCTCCTTTGCCTTTTGTCAGTGAGGTGGGCTCTGCGGTCTTCTTCAAAGGAGGTTGCTGCCCGCCAAACTGTGAGGCGCCAAGATGCACGGTTTGAGGCGTTATCAGCCCACTGGCGGTGGTCAATGTGGCAGGCACCAAGAGATTTCTTTAGGCAGTCCTTGTACCTTTTCTTTGGTGCACCTCTGTCACGGTGGCCAGTGGAGAGCTCGCCATATAACACGATCTTGGGAAGGCGATGGTCCTCCATTCTGGAGACGTGACCCATCCAGCGCAGCTGGATCTTCAGCAGCGTGGACTCGATGCTGTCGACCTCTGCCATCTCGAGTACTTCGACGTTAGGGGTGTAAGCGCTCCAATGGATGTTGAGGATGGAGCGGAGACAACGCTGGTGGAAGCGTTCTAGGAGCCGTAGGTGGTGCCGGTAGAGGACCCATGATTCGGAGCCGAACAGGAGTGTGGGTATGACAACGGCTCTGTATACGCTTATCTTTGTGAGGTTTTTCAGTTGGTTGTTTTTCCAGACTCTTTTGTGTAGTCTTCCAAAGGCGCTATTTGCCTTGGCGAGTCTGTTGTCTATCTCATTGTCGATCCTTGCATCTGATGAAATGGTGCAGCCGAGATTGGTAAACTGGTTGACCGTTTTGAGTTTTGTGTGCCCGATGGAGATGTGGGGGGGATGGTAGTCATGGTGGGGAGCTGGCTGATGGAGGACCTCAGTTTTCTTCAGGCTGACTTCCAGGCCAAACATTTTGGCAGTTTCCGCAAAACAGGACGTCAAGCGCTGAAGAGCTGGCTCTGAATGGGCAACTAAAGCGGCATCATCTGCAAAGAGTAGTTCACGGACAAGTTTCTCTTGTGTCTTGGTGTGAGCTTGCAGGCGCCTCAGATTGAAGAGACTGCCATCCGTGCGGTACCGGATGTAAACAGCGTCTTCATTGTTGGGGTCTTTCATGGCTTGGTTCAGCATCATGCTGAAGAAGATTGAAAAGAGGGTTGGTGCGAGAACACAGCCTTGCTTCATGCCATTGTTAATGGAGAAGGGTTCAGAGAGCTCATTGCTGTATCTGACCCGACCTTGTTGGTTTTCGTGCAGTTGGATAATCATGTTGAGGAACTTTGGGGGACATCCGATGCGCTCTAGTATTTGCCAAAGCCCTTTCCTGCTCACGGTGTAGTAGGCTTTGGTGAGGTCAACAAAGGTGATGTAGAGTCCTTTGTTTTGTTCTCTGGGATTAGTTTGAAATCATTGAAGTTTGATATATAATGATCAAATAGTTTTTGCTTGCATCCTGTATATTTTTGGGAAGTATACGCAATGTGAAGCTTTGCTTTTCTCTTTTCTCTTTGGCTTGGCTTCGCGGACAAAGATTTATGGAGGGGTAACGTCCACGTCAGCTGCAGGCTCGTTTGTGGCTGACAAGTCCGATGCGGGACAGGCAGCGGTTGCAAGGGAAAATTGGTTGGTTGGGTGTTGGGTTTTTCCTCCTTTGTCTTTTGTCAGTGAGGTGGGCTCTGCGGTCTTCTTCAAAGAAGGTTGCTGCCCACCGAACTGTGAGGTGCCAAGATGCACGGTTTGAGGCGATATCAGCCCACTGGCGGTGGTCAATGTGGCAGGCACCAAGAGATTTCTTTAGGCAGTCCTTGTTCCTCTTCTTTGATGCACATCTGGCCAGTGGAGAGGTCGCCATATAACACGATCTTGGGAAGGCGATGGTCCTCCATTCTGGAGACGTGACCTACCCAGCGCAGCTGGATCTTCAGCAGCGTGGATTCGACGCTATCGGCCTCTGCCATCTCGAGTACTTCGATGCTGGAGATGAAGTCGCTCCAATGAATGTTGAGGATGGAGCGGAGACAACGCTGGTGGAAGCGTTCTAGGAGCCGTAGGTGATGCCGGTAGAGGACCCATGATTTGGAGCCGAACAGGAGTGTGGGTATGACAACGGCTCTGTATATGCTAATCTTTGTGAGGTTTTTCAGTTGGTTGTTTTTCCAGACCCTTTTGTGTTATCTTCCAAAGGCGCTATTTGCTTTGGCGAGTCTGTTGTCTATCTCGTTGTTGATCCTTGCATCCGATGAAATGGTGCAGCCGAGATAGGTAAACTGGTTGACCGTTTTGAGTTTTGTGTGCCCGATGGAGATGTGGGGGGGCTGGTAGTCATGGTGGGGAGCTGGCTGATGGAGGACCTCAGTTTTCTTCAGGCTGACTTCCAGGCCAAACATTTTGGCAGTTTCCGCAAAACAGGATGTCAAGCACTGAAGAGCTGGCTCTGAATGGGCAACTAAAGCGGCATCGTCTGCAAAGAGTAGTTCACGGACAAGTTGCTCTTGTGTCTTGGTGTGAGCCTCAGATTGAAGAGACTGCCATCTGTGCGGTACCGGACGTAAACAGCGTCTTCATTGTCTATATAGTCACAAAATAAAAGTGTAACAAATAATCCAGAATGTAATTAGTACAGTGTGTAAGAGAAACTCAAAGATCAGACAAAATCCATTGAAAGCAAAAGGTAGTCAATAATATGGGCTTCAGCCCTTTGGGAGTGCCAAAAATATTAGGCAAATTCCTGAAATAAAATGGAGAGGTGAAGGGGAGAAACACAGGCTAACAGGTTACAATGTGAGGGGGAAGAAGTGAAAGAAGCTGAGAAGTGATTGGGTGAGAGGGCAGAGAGTGAAGAGAAATCTCATTGATCAGAGAAGAAAGAAAATAGGTGGGAAGCTGGAGAAAAGGAGACAGAGAGGAAGGAAAGAGAGACCAGGGAGGACAGGGTTAACAGAACTTGGAGGTCAATATTAATGCTTCCTGGTTGGATGTTGCCTTGGTGCAATATAACATGATATTCCTTCAATTAATGACTGGCCTGAACTTGGTGGTTCATAAGGCCATGTACAGGCATATCAGTGGGGCTTTGTGGTTGGCCACTGGGAGTTTGTGATTTGAGGGGCAAGTTTGGCACGTCTGAAAAGAAACGAGTCTGAATGCACATTAAGTACATAGAAAGAAATCTTTATTAACGCGCCAGTGAGGTTGTCCTCCCTCATACATGCATGGATCACGCATGCCCAGGGAGATTGCAAATGCACGTGGCACCAATCAACCAATATCCGCTATAGCAGTGGTGCTCAACCTTTTTTTGCCCTAGGCCCCATTTTAATTTAAAAAAAACCCATGCCCCACCATTAGCATAAAAAAGTGATATATTCAAAAGAAGTTTTCATTAAATCATTTACTGCAAGTCTATTTCAATGCAATTAAGATCATGAATACAGTGCAACACATATTTCATATTCAACTACTACAATTTGTCAACCATCTCATGCACACATTCAACAATTGTCATCACTTCAGTGGGAACCTTGCTCTGATGCTGGCTGCAGATTTTTTGATTCAAGGGACTAAATTTGTTAGTTTCAACCTTGTGAGAAACAGAAGTACCTTCACAGAATTTGCTCGAGACAAAAATTGAGAACAAAGAACTTTTATTATACTATTACAACAATGCAAAGTTGGGTGCTTCCCCTTACCCTGGGAATACACACAGATACTGGGGCTGACCCAACTTTTATACATTTCATTTCAGTACAGAGATACCTTCCCCCCAACATTCTTCTGCCTCCTGGATTGGTTTAGCATTAGGTAATTTTGCCCACGTGGATTCTAACTTATCAGTTTATGTGTCTTCCTGCAAACTTGTTAGCCAGAGAAGTATCATGTCTTTGTTCTTCACTCATTAATCAATCCCTAAGACTTGCTAAAGCTATCTACTTGTTATCCTGTTTTGAAGATCCTTAGTTTATTACACTTTTACAACCCTTCCTCTCATTCCAGCATCCCTTCACCCTGATTTCACCCATAATACTTAATCTCTAATGAGCACTTGCTTGACTCCTCACATTCCAGTATCCCTTCACCTTAAGTTAACCCATAATACTTTATTCTTAATTGGCACTTGCTTCCAGTATCTCTGGACTCCTAACATTCCAGAATCCCTCACAACCTTAAATCTCCAAGTTTTGTAATTTCCAGTCGGATTCTTTTAGCTTGTAGCAAATGACTAACAACACTGAAGCCACATGTTACTAAATAAGATAATGGAAAATGTATCAATAGTTCCCTTGCTAAAGTAGTCGAGTTTGTGTATTTCTTTTCAATCTGGATAGACAGCCACGTCATGGTTCTTTTTACTTTGAACAGAGTTTTTCACAGATTCATCATGTTGCATCTCTGATAACTCCTCTTGGTATTGCACTGGAACTTCAGATAAGTCCACCAGCAATGAATGGCTGTGTTAACCAAGATAGAAAATCCATTGCCTTTAAATCACAAAATCTATCATTGAAGTCAGTAACCAACATTTTCAAATGGTCATCAATGACGTTTGTAGCAGCATTAGTTACCTCACACTTATTCAACCAATAAAATTGACTAAAATTTCTTGCAGAAATATTCCTTTGGCCTAATTCTAAAAGTGTAATGAATCCAAATATCTTTGTTTTTGCATCAACGAGTGTCATATTTCTTACTTGGAGATGCTTGTTCAATGAATGCACTTAGTTTCTCAAAAATGTCTGTCAAGTAACTCACATAAGCTTTGCTATCTTTTGTTATCAAGAGCTTCATTGCAGGTTTGGCCTGAGATCAAACAGTTCCATAAACCTTTTGAAGCAGTTTCCCTTTGGCAGTCACCTTACTGCAGTGTGAAGCAATAATCTCGCATGTTCTGCATTTTTATCAACGCAAAACTGCTTAAACAGATGTTCACATCTGTTTGAGCTGTTGCATATTCGAATTTTCGAATGCAGTATCTCGTGTAAAACGGGAAACTTTCTTGGCAACTAAGTTTTCTCAGTGGATAACACAATGCACAACCAGCATGTTTGGATTTTCATCCTTCATTAATTTGAAACATCCTGGGTTTATTTTTTTACCCATCATAGCAGGTGCACCATTTGCAGCACAAGATACAATGTTTCTTTTTGATATTTCATTTTCATGCATATAATTTTTGAGCTTGCTGTATATATCAACTGTAGTAGTAGTTGTTTCTAATGATCCACAAAACAACATCTCTCCTTGAAAAGTCTTCCTGATCGATATATCTCATGTATGCCAATAACGGAGCCTCACTGTCCCTTATGGTAGATTCATCCAATTGTACTGAAATCTTTCCTAATTTCAACTTCTCAATAAGCTGTTTTTCAACATCTTGACCCATGTCATCTATTCTGTTGCAGACAGTACTATTACTCTGTGGCATTACTCGGACATCTTTGTCATTCTTTTGCAGAACTGTTTTGAGAAATAATTAAATTGTGGGTTTAATCATTTCCTCCCCAATCATATAATTCTTCCCATCAGCAGAGAAATTTCATAGCTAGCTTCAAGGGTACGATACAGGGCTGTAGTTTGCACAGCGAATAATAAAGTAATTTTTGATCGATTTTCAAACTTCTTTCAATGATTTAAAATATTCCAATTTCGAATTGACATGGTTAGGATGTTTTACCCTCAAATTAACTTCAAGACTGCCTGCTTTCTTTGATTCATCTGTTGGCACAGTAGACAAAAAGATGCACGTTCATTGGGTACAGCAGGTATAAACCCTAACTTCAAGAATTCCACTGAATATTGACGAACCTTTTGCTTGCTTGGTCTGCTCATTTTGAATATGCAACAGCTCAAGCTCCCTGAAACAGATTAATACAACAGCGCAAACTCCCTAAAACAGATTAATCATTATTTTATTACGTCTTAGAATTGAAAAGTGTAATAAAAGTAATGATCGAATCAAAGGAAGAAAACTGACCCTAAAACAAAATGAAAAAATACTAGTGCAGTTTCTGACATTTCTTGCAGAGAATGCATCAAAACTGTGCTCGCCTTGTGTTTTACTTTCTGGAGTCCCTATTTTTTTCTGATTTTGGTGTCCCCCTCAGGCTGGCACCTGGGGTGGTCTCCCGTCTCCCTATCAATATGCTAGTGCACAAAGATGCATATAGATACATGTCTCACTCATTAATGAACTGAAAAAGTAAAGGGGTATTGTCAGAGACATGATTGTTGAGATAATTTAGAATCCTCGTCGCCAATGAGATAATTTGGAATGGATGATAATAAGACCGATAAGAAAAAATATAATTAATAATGTTAACCAAGGATAACAACAGTTAAAATAAGAGAAACATTTGAAGAGCAAAAACATATGTTAAGAAAATAAAAAGAACAGTGATTTTACTTGGAAGTTACCACAATTGTGTTGAACTGACAGTGTTGCCATGTCACATCTTTCACACCAACATAACGAGTTTATTTTTTCAAACAAATTTTTTAATTGTTTCCCAAAATATTCCTACATCCTACTAAAATATTCTTGTCCAACACCCCACCAAAATATCCCCATGCCCCAACGATGGGGTTTACGCCCCACCTTGAGAATCTATAGAAAGACAGTATAAAACAGTACCCACCACTCCTAGTGAAAGGAATAGAATCCTTGCAGCAGATAGGAAGGGAAGAGTTGTAGGTAACTTGGAGTCAGTGGTTTGATATCATGTCTGCAGATAGTTTGTCTCCTGAAATGAAACAGAGATAGAAAAAGGGAAGAGAGTTACTGAAGATGGACCAAGTTAATTTGAGGTCAGGATGGAAGTTGGTGATAAAGTTGATGAGCTCCTCAAGGATTCAGGAGGTAGCACCAATGTTGTCATCATTATGGGAAAACATTGAAGGAGCCTTGCTTGTGCAGACTTGCAGCATGGATTGTTCGACATAACCACCAAAAAGACAGGCTTAGCTGGGACCAATGCAAATCCCCATAATTGCATCTTTGATTTTGAAAAAGTAAGATGAGCCAAAAGAGAAGTTACTGAGGGCATGTAAAAGTTTTGCTAGGCAGTGGAGGGGGATTGGTTAGTTCTTCTATCCAGGAAGAAGTGGAGAGCCTTAAGTCCTTCTTTAGGGGAAATGGAAGTGTATAGGGACTGGATGACGATGGTGAAAATGAGATGGTCCAACCCAGAGAACTGAAAGGTGAAATCATGGAGAGCTGTCCTGGATGAAAGTTGGAAGGACTGGTCCAAGGGGGATATAATTGATTCGAGGTATGATGATACCAGTTTGATGGGGCAAGAACAGATGAAGGAAATCAGTGCATTTGGTTTTGTACATCATGGGGAGGATGTAAAATTGGGGAGTGTGGCTCTGAGAAACAATGAGATTTAGACTGTGGAAGGGAGATTACCAAATGTGATAGTGTGGGAGATGGTGTCCCCACCAAGAAATCTCATTGTTTCTTGGTGGGGTCCTGTTCAAGGGTTAAGTAAGAGGAGATGTCTGAGAGTGATTGTCTGGGCAATGTTATTTGGTTGATTAACTGAAATTTTTGTAAATCCCCAATGAATTCAAGTGGGTTGATGAAAACCTTTGTTTTCAATACATTTCTATTTTGTCAGTAATCTATATTCTAGCAATTATTTCAGTGTGGAACTTTTAGAATCAGAATTTGTTGTTACGAACAAGTCATGAAATGTGTTTTGCAGAAGCATCACAGGGCAAACATTCATATTATAAACCATCTTACAACATGACTATAAAAAAGTAAAAGTAATGCACAAAAAGTAAGGAAGCGCGACTATGATTCATTGTTCATTCAGGAATCTGATGGCAGCGGGGAAGATGCTGACCTTGTGCCGTTGAGTGCTCATCTTTAGGTTCCCGATGGTAGCAGAATGAAGAGGGCATGGCCTGGGTGATGGGGGTCTTTGAGAATAGAGGCTGTTTTTTTTAAAGACACCGCCTCATGTAGATTTCCTTGATAAAAGTAAAGTCTGGTGCCTGTGATGTCGCATGCCAAGTTAACAGCCCTCTAGCTTTTTCTTGTCCTGAGAGTTGGCGCCTCCATACCAGGCAGTGACGCAACCAGCCAGAACGCTCTCCATGGTACATCTGTAGAAATTTACAAGAATCTTGGGTGATATACCGAATCTCCTCAGAAACCTCACAAAGTATAGCTGCTGGCGAGCCTTCTTTGTGATTGCATCAATGTGGAGGCTTCAGGACAGATCCTCAGACATATTGACACCCAAGAATTTGAAGTTCATGACCCTCTCCACTACTGAGCCCTCAATGAGGACTGGGTCGTGTTCCCTTGACTTCCTCCTGAAGTCCACAATCATCTCCTTGGTTTTGCTAATGTTGAGCACAAGATTGTTGTCGTTACACCCTTCAACGAGCTGATCTCTCTCCCTCCTATTCACGCCCTCATTGCTTTTTATGATTCTGCCAACAGCTGTGGTGTCATTGGCAAACTTTGAAATTGTGCCTGGCCACAGAGTCATGGGTGTGGGCAGTGGGCTAAGCACATATCCTTGGGGTGCACCTGTGTTGATAATCAATGAGGAGGAGACTTTGTTTCCAATCTGTACTGACTGGTCTTCTGACTGGTCAAGGATCCAGTTGCAGGGGTGGGCGAGTACAGAGGCCTAGAGTTTGTAGCTTCTTGACCAGCAGCGAAGGAATAATGGTATTGAAGGCTGAGCTGTAGTTGATGAAGAGCAGCTGTATGATATGAATTGCTGTTTTGAAGGTGATCCAGAGCTGAGTGAAGAGCCAGCAATATTGTATTTGCTTTGGAGCAATTGTGAGCTTAGGTGAATTGCAGTGTGTCCAGATCTTTGCTTAGGCACGTGTTAATTTTGGCCATGACCAGCCTCTCAAAGCATTTCATCACAGTAGGAGTTAGTGCTACTGGACGACAGTCATTGAGGCAGCTCACACAACTCTTCTTGGGTACCAGGATGATTGATGCCCTTTTGAAATAGGTGGGAACCGCTGACTGGCACAATAAGAGATTTGTAGTATGTATTTGAATATGGATGGGCAGGTGATAGAGAAAGGAAATGCTCTGGAAGAAGATGAAGGGCAATTGGCAGGAAAAGGAAATAATGTTGTTATTAAAGATGAGGGAAAACAGGGATTAAGAATTGGGAAATCTCTGAAATTCATATATTTTAATGCCAGGAGTATTGTAAAAAAGGTGGATAAGCTGAAGGTGTGGATTGATACTTGGAAGTATGATGTGGTAGCGATTAGTGAGACATGGTTGCAGGAGGGATGTGATTGGCAGCTGAATATCCCTGGGTTTCGCTGCTTTAGGTGTGATAGAGTCGGAGGGGCAAGAGGAGGTGGGGTTGCATTGCTTGTCAGGACGAATATTACAGCGGTGCTTAGGCAGGCTAGATTAGAGGGCTCGTCCACGGAGGCTATTTGGGTGGAACTGAGGAGTGGGAAAGGAGAGGTTACACTTGTAGGGGTGTATTATAGACTACCCGGAGGGGACCGAGACCTAGAGGAGCAAATCTGTAGGGAGATAGTGGATATTTGTGATAAGCACAGGGTTGTAATTATGGGAGATTTTAATTTTCCACATATAGATTGGGAAACACATTCTGTGAAAGGGCTGGATGGGTTAGAGTTTGTGAAATGTGTGCAAGATAGTTTTTTACAACAATATGTAGAGGTGCTGACCAGAGAAGGAGCAGTGTTAGATAAACTGTTGGCAAATGGGATGGGTCAAGTGACAGAGGTTAGTGTTGGCAAGCACTTCGGGTCCAGTGATCATAATGCCATCAGCTTCAATGTCATTATGGAAAGAGATAAGTCAGGGCCAAGGCTTGAGGTTTTTGATTGGGGAAAAGCTAGATTTGAGGAGATGCGAAAGGACTTGCAGGGTGTGCATTGGGACAATTTGTTTTATAGGCAGTATGTAGACGCTGTTTACATCCCGTACCGCATGGATGGCAGTCTCTTCAATCTGAGGCGCCTGCAAGCTCACACCAAGACACAAGAGCAACTTGTCCGTGAACTACTCTTTGCAGACGATGCCGCTTTAGTTGCCCATTCAGTGCCAGCTCTTCAGCGCTTGACGTCCTGCTTTGCGGAAACTGCCAAAATGTTTGGCCTGGAAGTCAGCCTGAAGAAAACGGAGGTCCTCCATCAGCCAGCTCCCCACCATGACTACCAGCTCCCCCACATCTCCATCGGGCACACAAAACTCAAAACGGTCAACCAGTTTACCTATCTTGGCTGCACCATTTCATCAGATGCAAGGATCGACAATGAGATAGACAACAGACTCGCCAAGGCAAATAGCGCCTTTGGAAGACTACACAAAAGAGTCTGGAAAAACAACCAACTGAAAAACCTCACAAAGATAAGCGTATACAGAGCCGTTGTCATACCCACACTCCTGTTCGGCTCCGAATCATGGGTCCTCTACCGGCACCACCTACGGCTCCTAGAACGCTTCCACCAGCGTTGTCTCCGCTCCATCCTCAACATCCATTGGAGCGCTTTCATCCCTAACGTCGAAGTACTCGAGATGGCAGAGGTCGACAGCATCGAGTCCACGCTGCTGAAGATCCAGCTGCGCTGGATGGGTCACGTCTCCCGAATGGAGGACCATCGCCTTCCCAAGATCGTGTTATATGGCGAGCTCTCCACTGGCCACCGTGACAGAGGTGCACCAAAGAAAAGGTACAAGGACTGCCTAAAGAAATCTCTTGGTGCCTGCCACATTGACCACCGCCAGTGGGCTGATAACGCCTCAAACCGTGCATCTTGGCGCCTCACAGTTTGGCGGGCAGCAACCTCCTTTGAAGAAGACCGCAGAGCCCACCTCACTGACAAAAGGCAAAGGAGGAAAAACCCAACACCCAACCCCAACCAACCAATTTTCCCCTGCAACCGCTGCAACCGTGTCTGCCTGTCCCGCATCGGACTTGTCAGCCACAAACGAGCCTGCAGCTGACGTGGACTTTTTACCCCCTCCATAAATCTTCGTCCGCGAAGCCAAGCCAAAGAGAGAAAGAGTAGAGAGATGGAAGTCTTTTAAAGATCAGATTTTGAAAGTGCAAAAGCTTTATGTTCCTGTTAGGTTAAAAGGAGGGGCAAAAGGTTTGAGAGAGCCGTGGTTTTCAAGGAATATTGGAAACTTGGTTCGAAGAAAAAGGGAGGCATACATTAGGTATAAGAAGCATGGAATTAAGGAGATGTTTGAAAAATACATTGAATGTAAGAGGAATCTTAAGAGAGGAATTAGGAAAGCTAAAAGAAGGTACGAGGAGACTATAGCAAGCAAGGTGAAAATTAATTCAAAAGATTTCTACAAATATGTTAATGGTAAAAGGAAAGCAAAAGACAAAATTGGTCCCTTAGAGAATCAGAGCGGAAAACTGTGTGTGGAGCCTAGAGAAATGGGGGAGATATTGAACAGTTTCTTTTCTTCGGTATTCACCAAGGAGAAGGATATTGGGATATGTGAGATAAAAAAAGCAAATTGGGTAAATATGGAGAATATAGTGATTACGAAAGATGTAGTGTTAGGGCTTTTGAGGAATATAAAGGTGGATAAGTCTCCGGGACCAGACAGGATCTTCCCCAGGACATTGAGAGAAGTAAAGGAAGAAATAGCAGAGGCTCTTACGGTAATTTTCCAAATGTCATTAGAGATGGGGATAGTGCCGGAGGATTGGCGTATTGCGCATGTGGTTCCGTTATTTAAAAAAGGTTCAAGGAGGAAGCCTGGCAATTATCGGCCTGTAAGTTTGACGTCTGTGGTAGGTAAATTAATGGAGAAAGTTCTTAGAGATAGTACTTATAAATATCTGGATAGACAGGGTCTGATCAGGAGCACTCAACACGGATTTGTGGTCGGAAGGTCCTGTTTGACCAATCTGATTGAATTTTTTGAAGAGGTGACTAGGAATGTGGATGAGGGTAGCGCGGTGGATGTTGTCTATATGGACTTCAGTAAGGCCTTCGATAAGGTACCACATGGAAGGTTAGTTAGGAAGGTGCAGTCTTTAGATATAAATTTTGAGATAGTCGAATGGATTGAACATTGGCTGAAAGGGAGAGGCCAGAGAGTGGTAGTGGAAAATTGTCAGGTTGGAGGCCGGTGACCAGTGGTGTGCCTCAGGGATCTGTATTGGGCCCATTGTTGTTTGTTATATACATTAATGATCTAGATGATGGGGTGGTGAATTGGATTAGTAAATATGCAGACGATACTAAGATAGGTGGAATAGTGGATAATGAAGAAGGTTTTCAAGGATTGCAGAGGGATTTGGACTGCTTAGAAAAGTGGGCTGAAAAATGGCAGATGGAATTTAATGCTGATAAGTGTGAGATGCTTCATTTTAGTAAGAAGAATCAGAAAAGGACATACGTAGTAAATGGGAGAGCATTGATGAATACAGAAGAGCAGAAGGATTTAGGAGTAACGGTACATCGTTCCCTGAAGGTAGAAACTCATGTGAATAGGGTGGTGAAGAAGGCTTTTAGTATGCGGGCCTTTATCAATCATTGCATGGAATATAGGAGTTGGGAAGTGATGTTGAGATTGTATAAGGCGTTGGTGCAGCCTAATTTAGAGTTCTGTGTGCAATTCTGGTCGCCTAATTATAGGAAGGATATAAACAGAGTGGAGAGAGTGCAGAGAAGATTTACCAGAATGTTACCTGGGTTTAAGCATCTAGAGTCCAGGGAGAGATTGGGCAGATTAGGTCTTTATTCTTTGGAGCGTAGAAGGTTGAGAGGGGATTTGATAGAGGTATTTAAGATTATGAAAGGGATAGACAGAGTGGATGTGGATAGACTATTTTCGTTAAGAGTAGGAGAGATTGAAACAAGAGGACATGAGTTAAGAGTTAAGGGGCAGAGGTTTAGAGGTAACATGAGGGGGAACTTCTTTACTCAGAGAGTGGTAGTGGTGTGGAATGAGCTTCCGGGAGAAATAGTGGCGGCCGAGTCAATTTTATCATTTAAGAAAAAGCTGGACAGGTATATGGATGAGAAGAAGGTGGAGGGTTATGGTCATTGTGCCGGTAGGTGGGACTAGAGAGGAGTGTTTGGTTCAGTGCGGACTAGAAGGGCCTAATGGCCTGTTTCCGTGCTGTCAGCCTGCAGCTGACGTGGACATTTTACCCCCTCCATAAATCTTCGTCTGCGAAGCCAAGCCAAGAAGATATATTTGTTAAAATGTCCATGAACACTTCGGCTAGTTGATTGGCACAGATTTTCAGTAACCAGCCAGGTACAAATCTAAGCATTTTTTCATTAGTAATATATCAATGTGTTTTCATGCAGAACTCATGGGAGACTGTAGGTAAAAAGAAAAGTCTTGGCACTGGTAAGGATAATGTCCTGGAAAATAAGGAAAACCGAGATAAGCGTGGAGTAAAAGAAGTCAGTCAGATGCATGGGAGTTCCTCTAGACGAGGCAAAGGAAATCGGGGCAGGGAATGTAAGTATAACATGAAAGAGTTGTTAATCAATTGGTTAGCTTTTACATACCTTTATTATTGAAATTTTCCAATTTTTAAATTGCAGACAAAATTGAGGAGAATGGAGTGGATAGTGCCTTAAATGATCGGCACTCAGAACAAGGCAGACGTGGACGCAGCCGAGGTGAGACTAATTTAAATCCTGTTTAATTTTTTTTGTAATGCTATAATGCCACTAGTATCAGAAAATATTAATATCTACAAGTGCAATAACAGAGTAGAAAAGAACCAGAGGCCTCTAACAACCTTTCCCCAACTCAAGAGGGTGTAATTACTGTGTAATTTCTTGGGAAAAGCAAAATCAGGGCTTGAAATGAAGACCAGTTGGAGATTTTACCTGGAATGATCAAATGTAATAGGTAGTTCAGCCATTCTCAATGTGCGCCACAGCACATTTAAATAAAAGCCTTGTTTTCTTTTCATCTCAAGTATTTTGTTTTTTATGTAGTTGGTAGGAGAGCAAAAACAAAATCTTGTCTGCTTCACAGGGAAAGTGCCCCATAAACTTTGAGTTGAGTTGTAAGGAGCCAAAGCCTGTTAGAATCTATTTTGGATCCTGGGGTTCCAAACTTTTAAGACCTTGTCAAAAGCCTATCTAAAGTCCACACCAAACAAACAAACCTCATTGCTTTCTCTACACTTTGTTTCCACTTTTCCTAATTTAAAAATTAGGATCAATTTAAAGAAAAATTTTTTTTTTTAATTGATCCAACCTTTTCCAAGTGTGTCTTTATTTTTTCCAATAACTTCCATCAACTATCGTTAGACTCACAAGCCTGTAATTACCTGCTTTATCCTGACTGTCATCTTGAATAATAGTTTACTCATTTTCAGTCATCTGATTCCTTACTTGCCCATGAAGATTTTAAAATCTCTGATGGAGCCCCACAATCTCCTCCTTTTACTCACAAAGGCATCACATCCTGCTCCATTTTACTCGTAATTTGTTCCAGAATTTTCCCACCTCATCTACATTTTCCAAGATCAATGTTCTTTTTACTGAATTCAAGTGTAAAATATATTAATTTAAGACCCAATCTACATCTTCTATCTCTGTAATATTTATCCCTTTGGTCCTTGGTTATCATTTTCTCTAGAATATCCTTAAAAGGGTTGGAATTTTTTTCTTAATCCAGTGATATTTATTTCCAGCACTTTGTCCTCTTAATTTCTGAAGTATCCAGCTTTAATAAGAGTCATTGAGCATGTAACCGGCATTGTAACCTTGAAGTCTCTCCATTTGATTAACTCCCATTTGTTTGATGTAGATTTGCCTGCAATTATCTGTTCATGATCTAGTTGTATCAATTCCTGTCTTAGGATATTGAAATCTATGTCTATCTTAATTTCTGGTCTATTCTTAGCCATTTCCATACCTACCTTGAAACCTAATCTCCAAGTCTCTCAACATTCTATTTGCCTGGCTATATGCTTTAAGATTAAGTTTAATATAGCTCTTATCCAGTGGGCTAAAAGGTCAAAAGGTCTCTTGGATGCACATTAAAATTTACATCCTTTATGAAGCTTCTCAGTTAATCCCTTCCCCCCCCCCCCCCCCCCCCCCGTATAATTTATTATTGCTCTTTTTTTTTTTTGGTAATAATGTTTACATATCCACTTTATTTCTTCTTGTTGGCTGTAAGACTGGTGGTATATTTCTAGCAAAGTGAATGCTCCCTTTCTCTTTCTGTTCTATTATACTGACAATATGTATATGTATGTATTTGTTAGAAGTTTATCAAGATGTCACCTGAATATGTGAATTCATGGATAACAGATCAACAAGAACAGAATGCAACTTGTTTTAAAAAAAAAATTAATTTGAGTACTTTTCTTCAGTTTAAACATTGTAGTGGTCTGAGATTATTTTCAACATGTGAATGACAGACCCCCGATTTCATTGGTCTTGATAATAAAAAGAATTCTGCAAATATTTATCTGGCTGGGTGGGGAATATTTGTGGGGAAGGAAGCATATAACTGGCATTGTATTGGAGGGGAAAAATTCAAATGAGTTTTGTAATGTAAATACAATTGAGAGGGGATGCACAAGATCAAAAAGAGAAAGATAAGGTTGATGTTGCAAGGCAGAAACACTATATATGGTAAAAAGGTAAATAAAAATGTGTATTTAAGAAGGGAGGTATGGCAACATCGTTACCTTAAATTGCTTTGTTATAGGACTATTTAATGACAAAATGAAGAGTCAGTATCTTAGCATCTATGCCCCAAATTCAGTCCTTTGTGGAACTTGCATGTCCCCCCCATGACCAATGCCTGGGTTCCTCTTACATATTAAAATGTGCAGTTTCATTAGTTAATTGGCTAGTGCAGATTGCCTTCATATAGGTAGCATCTGGACAGGGTTGAAAAGCTGTGAGGAGAATAAATTGGGATTAGTTTCAAAGGGTTCTTGATGGTGGGCATGGATTGAAGGGCCAGTTTCCATGAATTTTGACTAGGAAAAAAAAACTTTTTTGTTTAGAGTACCTTGGATATGCAGTTTGGAGCTAAAGTTGGCAGTTTTCAGTAAGGGGTAATTTATTACTGCATATCAGAAAAGGATAATATGTGTTGGCTCTCAAAGCATTTCATCACAGAGAATTTAGAGTGACTGGGCGATAGTCGTTGAGGCAGCTCACTGCTCATATTGGTCACTGGGATGATTGATACCTCTTTTAAGTAGGTAGGAACCTGCTGCAATGAGAGGTTGAAAATACAGACACATTGTTCCATGATACAGAAAAATAGGTTCAGAAAGAAAGCTTGTGACACATTAATCAAAGTATTGAATGCAGGAATTGGGATGTTGGGTTCAAGGAGGATCTTCATTACTGATTTTTGACTGCGGTCATTTGCTATTTTTAAAAAATAAATCTCTTTAAAATTTCTCAAACTTGTGATGTAGTTTGATTATTATTTTTGCTTCACGGAGCCTTATATTTCCCTTTGTTAGATAAAGCATTTTGGCTGCAATTATGAATTTCTAATATATAATCAAATTCAAATTTATTATTTTAGCGGTCAAGGCATTTTTTTTAAAAAAGCCATTTGACCTATTGTTAGAGAGCGTGAAAGGAGAAAAAAAGAAAATATAGAAGGCCAGCTACTCTGAGGTCATGAACACAAGAATAAGCAGTTAAGACGCTCAATACAATTTAAAATTAATTTTTTTTAAAAAACAATTTTGTTTTAAATTTAGACATGCAGTACAGTAACAGGCCCTCCTGGCCAATGAGCCATGCTGCTCAAGTGCCCAATTAACCTCTGCATTTTGAAGGGTGGGAGGAAACTGGAGCACCCAGAGGAAACCCAGGCAGACACAGGGGGAATATACTAACTCCTTTCAGACAGCTCTAGATTCAAACCCATGTCATTGGCGCTTTAATAACATTGTGCTAATAGCTATACTAACCATTGAATTGTTTCTACATGTGAAATGTAAAATCTGCTTTGCATTGCATCTACCAACTGGTTAGTTTGCATTTCCTCACAAATTTATCATGGTATGAAAACCATGTGAATTGTACAACTGCTGTTGAATATTGATTTATTTTGTGTAGATTAGCAAGAGCATATAGAAGCAAACTGTAGTACTAATTCTGCATATGATCTTTTTAAAAAAATTATTTTTGGGCAAAATATCATCGCATTTTAACCTGAGATTTTTAAAAAATGTATCCAGGCTTTAATACAAGCTGCTTGTTGTGCTTGTAATCCACTTTAGAGATCAAGCGTCCATTTAAAAATTATTTTGGGTTCTTGTGTAATTAGTTAATTTCAAGATTAAAATTACATAAACACTTTTTTAAAAAAAAAGTTCTTTCCAAAGTTTGAATTTGGTGGTAGATTATGAAATAGACAAGAGAGGTGAATTTCCCCTTAATTCTTGTATTTTGTCATACATTTACATCTCTTTACTTCCAGCAAATATCACATGCTACGTTTTAATTTGATGAACAAAAACCAGTATCAATTTTTTTTAAAAAGTGCCATCTTCAATATTTAAATTAAACAGGCTTTGACAATTTAGTCATAATTTCCAAGTTCCTTGATCTCTTTTCAGGTTACTCTTTGAATTCTCAGGTTGCTTTTGAAATGTATCTCTTGGCTTTTCATTAAATCTTGTATTATGAGGTAGAGCCAAGACATAAGGAATTCTATGTTGGTGCACTTTGAAGTACAGACTGCTGTCCAAACCTATGGAAGAGGCCTGAGGAAATGCATCAAAAAAGTTGTGTTTTATTCAGTTGATGTTTGAGTATATCTTGGAGGCCTAGCACCACCCACCGAAGGATACAGTTGGCCAGTTAGCTGCAACCTCTATGCGTGCTCTATTGAGGTGGCACTGACCCAGTGTTGATGTTAGATCACAATTTGAAAATTTGGAGTCACAAGCTAATTTTATACATTTAATTACCATATTATTAAATTTTGCAGGATATGGTGGACGTAGCAGAGATAGGGGAGCAGCAAGATTTTCAACACAAGGAATGGGGTAAGCATTTCAAACAAGTAGGATTCTGAATTGAAAACTTGATTACTGAAATTGATTGCTCCATTAATACAAATGACTTCATAATTTTCAAAATCTCTTATTAAAGCTTGTAATTGCATTTTTTTTGCTGATTTAAATTGGGAGGGTAACAGTCCTTGTGTTGCCAAGAGACCTTGGAACATTATAAAAAGATATAAAAGGTAAAGACAATCAAAAGGAATACTTTGAGGAAAATTCAAAGTAGTTTTCAAAATTTTAAATCCTTTGTTCATTGGTGCTCTTTCCTGATTGCATAATTAAGCTCATAGGAAGATAGACCTGTCATGAGGCCAATTCATGTCAGGCCTCTGCCTGGAGGCTGGCTACAAGACCAGATCAAACACTTAAAACTTGCCTTTCAGACAGTAGCCCTAAAAGCCTGTTCCAGCGTCGCAGCTTTGTTGTGCCCTCCTGAGCTGATGGAGGCGGGGCAACTGGTGCTGTAATGCCACGCATTATAAATACGTGGCAGAGCATGGCCGTCTTCCCAACCCATAATCGGCCATGCAGCTGGAACTGCTCTGTGTTTCCCAGAACATTTCCAGCTGTGTGGAGGATTATGGGTAGGGAAGACGGCCATTGCTCTGCCGCATTTTGAGCTACCGAGAGCGACCCTGAAAGCCTAAGCAGCCTGGTGAAGCTGTCACAGCCTTTACCAGCCACCCCCGATGGCTCCCATCCACTGTCCCTGCCTTGAGGGGGTCATGGAAGGAGAGGAATGAGTGGAGAGATGGGTCGTGGGCTGATGGTATCATCAGCCCACCCCTAACCAGCCTCTTACAGCAGCTATGCATTCAGGTCAGGCAGCAGAGCCCTGTGCACCGCCAATCATCCTTCTCTGAGAAGGGTTGGAATCGGCACCTTGGAGCCGGCCACGGCACATTCAGAGAGGTAAGTCTTTAGGCATAAGGGCGAAGAACCTCTGCCTTTACAGACAGGTGCTTTCCCTGCCTGAAAGTGCCTATACTGATTGTTGTTTGGGGGTTATTGAAAGACGTTAAGCATGTTAATTTTAACTGGACCTCTGACTTGATTCATTTTCCTGCCTTGATGCATGAGCCATTTTCTTGGCTGCTCTGAAGTGAGGGTCATGATGTGAAATAATTGCTGGAATCATTGCTTACTGTTTAGGAAACATTCCAATTGTTAGGTAGTTTTTTGATTGCTGGAGAATTATGTCAATGTGCTTGAATCAATTTGATCTTCTATTTTACAATAAAGTTAAACAACATTTACAGTATTAACACATCGTATAGAAAAAAAACTGTACAATTGCACTTTTTACTGGACCGTTGTGTTTTCTTGAAATTATTCCAACTCTGCATTGAATTCCAGGGAGAATATTCTGGATTTGTGTAATCAACACTTTTATTTTCAAATAGTTTGAATTTATTAATTATGCTCTCCATAATGTTTGGGACAAAGACATTTTTTTCCTTTATTTTCCCCTGTGCTCCACAGTTTTAAATTTGTTATCAAGCAATTCATGTGATTAAAATGCACATTCCAAATTTTATTGAAGTGTATTTGTGCACATTTTGGGTTAACCATGTACAAATTACAGCACTTTTTATACATGGTCCCATCATTTCAGGACACCATAATATTTAGGACATAGCAATGGTATATATATATATATATATTAAAGTAGTCATGTTTAGTACTTTGTTGCATATCCCTTGCATGTAATGACTGAAGTCTATTTCATAGAGATCACCAGGTGCTGAGTATCTTCTCTGATGATGCTCTGCTAAGCCTATACTTCAGCCACCTTCAGCTGGCTCCTGCTTGTTTTAGGGGCTTGTCCCCTTAAGTTTTCTCTTCAGCATATTGAAGGCATGCTCAATTGGATTTAGATTGGATGACTGTCTTGTCCATTTAAGTATTTTCCAGTTTTTTTTAGCTTTGGAAAAACTCCTTTGTTGCTTTAGCAATATGTTTGGGATTATTGTGTTGCTGTAGGATGCAGTGCTGTCCAATGAATTTGGAGGCATTTGCTTTAAGATCAGATGTTTTTATACATCTCAGAAGTCATTTTACTACTGCTATCAGCAGTTATATCATCAATGAAGATAAGTGCACCACTGCCTGTGGCAGCCCAGGCCATAACACCTCCACCTCAGTGTTTCACAGATGAGCTGGTGTGCTTTGGATCTTGGGCAGTTCCTTTACACCCCCACACTTTGCTCTTGCCATCATTCTGATACAGATTAATCTTGGTCTCTTCTGTCAACAAGACCTTTTTCCAGAATTCTTTTAAATACTTCTTGGCAAACTGTAATCTGGCCATCCTGGTAGTTTGCATTTTGCAGTATAGCCTCTGTATTTCTGCTCACAAAGTCTTCTGAGGACATTAGTCATTGACATATCCACACCTGCCTCCAGAAGAATGTTTTGATCTGTTGGATAGGTGTTTAGGGATTTTTCTTCATTATGATTAGAATTCTTCTGTCATCAAGGTCTTCCTTGGAATATACTGATCTCACCAGTATGCTCTTTCTTCTTAATGATGTTCCAACAGTTGATTTCGGTGATCCTTAGGTTGGGGTGATGTCTCTTACTATTTTATTCTCGTTTTCAGCCTTATAATGGCTTCTCTAAATTACATTGGCACAGCTCTGGTCATCTTGTTGAAAAATGGCATCTACAGCTCCAAAGTAATCAGAAGCTCAGAGGCAAGCCAAGCTCTCCAATACCTGCACCAATGAAGCAATTAAACACACCTGAGTAATCACAAACACTGGTGAAGCCAATGTCCCAAACATTATGGTGCCCTGAAATGGGGAAGTATGCATTAAAAAAAATGTTGTAATTTCTATGTGGTCAAACCAAAATGTATATGAATAAAATCTGGAATGTGCACCTTAATCACTTGTGAGTTGTTTGATTACAAATTAAAAACTGTGGGTGGAGCACAGGGGCAAATAAATAAACAAAGTATCTTAATCCAAAACATTATGGAGGACACTGTTGTGGGCATTCAGGAAGACCATATCAATTCTCTCTGAACTACTGAAATTAACTTGAAAGTCTGGATTTTTCCCCCTAAACCACTAAGAAGTAAGTTCTTCCACTGGAATATAATTTTTGAGACCAAGAATCTCTATCAAGTTAGATTTAGTTCATCTATTTCAAACAATGTAATATCCTTGTATAACAGATTATGTTATATAGATATGTTTTAAAGGGGATAAATTGTGGCGTTTTTTAGTGTAGGTCACATACAAACACTTAAAACATCTCATTTAAAATGCCAGAGCTCTGCTCAAGCCAGACAGTACAGGCTCTGAGTGCCTTTGCAAAAACTTTGAAGACTGCCTATAAAGATGTCACAAGTAGATGTTAATTGGACATGCCATGGAGTAATGGATTATTATTTTGGAAGGCAACATATGAACTAACTCGGAAGATTTGGTATGGAGCCGCAATCTGTCTGAGTGCAGAGAGCTGTTCAAAGAGGGTCATGTGGTTTTCTCTGAATGAGAGAGAATTCTGTTCTACAGTTCAGCAGCAGCAGCTGGGACTGGAACAGGACAAGCTGGCAAACTTGTGGACAAACCCCATTTTGAAGATGGGTTGTGAGTTCTTAGTTCAGTCTGGTCAAAGCCCTTGTGGTTCATACAAGAGGAGATGGCTGGCTGTTTAATGTTTCTCTTGAAATAAGGGAAACAAAAAGGAACTCTGGTGACCTGAAAGAAAGATGTTATTGTCTGGAAAGATGGTGCAAGTTTCTTCAGGAAGACACTGAAGTTGCTGATCATAAGGAATCAGTTGTGGATGTCCAATGAGCAACAAATCTCTCTGAAAACCGACAAGAACCTTCCTGAGTGGTAGCCATTTATCTTTCAAGCATCAAAGCCTGGTGAACTTTATAAATGTTAAATTCTGTGCACAGTATAAGAATTGCCTGCAACCAGTGAACTTGGAGGAGTGAGAAGTGAGATTGGACTCTGAATTAAAGAACTTTACGCACACATTACATACATATGCACTTAGAAGGGGATTAAGTTGGGTTAAGTTTAAAGATAATTAAAAGCAACTTTTGTTTAAGTAACCATTTGTCTTGGTGAATTTCTATTGCTGCTAGGTTTTGGGGTCTTCTGGGCCCAGAACACTGAAGTAAATGCAATTTTTTTTGTAAAAGATTAAAGTAACTAGCAAAAGGTGGCTTCCCTGAATTTGATCAGAGAACATTAACATTTTTTAATAATTGGATTTCTTTTTTTTTGTATGTACAGAACCTTCAACCCAGCAGACTACCGAGTTTCTACAACTGATAGACATGGTACAACATCTGAAATTTGGGAGGCGGGTCAAAACAATGGAACAAGTAGGAAGATATCAGTTTAAAATATTTTTACCACAAATTTTGCAAAATGTTAGTGTTTTGTTGAATTGTGTATTTAATGATTTTCAGGCACTTGGCAAAATTCCATGGAGGACTGTATTACTGAAGACTGTAATGAAGATGTAAGTATCCACAACATGCATAAAAATCTGCTTTGCAAAATGATAGATAACAAAGAAATACATCTATTCTGCATTAGGTTAAATTATACTATAACAACAAGTTTGATATATTTAGTTTCTATACTGTGGTTTTGTTGCAGTTGGTACAGGTATTAAAAGGGTTAGTTGTATTTAGCAAAGATTTAAATTTGTTGAATTAATATGTTTACATTAATGATTCCCACATTGGATGCTGCTTCTCCCCTGTGGATGGTGGAAAGATCCAAGGGGGCGGTGAGGGAACAGGGGGTAGTCAGGGAAAAGGGGGTGTTTCAAACCTTCATTCTTATTATTATTCATTCCACTGCAAAGTTTAATGAAGAAGCCAGTGCAGTAATTTTTCAGGCCAGACTCAGGGTGGCAGTAGTGAGGAAAATAAACAGTGACAAGGGATTCTCGTGAGAGCTGAGTTGCTGGCCGCCATGTTGTAATGGCGTCATTACCTCCTTGCTCAGCACTGCTGTCACTAACCCCCCCCCCCCTTGCTCAACGCTGACACTAACTACTAACTCCCCTCATCCTGCTCAGCACTGCCACTGATTCCCCCCCCCCCACAGCACCGTCATTGACCCCCCCCTCCCCAGTGCTGCTACTGCTTGTAATCTGCTTGTTTAGTTTCCACACCTTAATTTTCATGCTCTTTTTGTATCAACCTAAATTTAGTATTTCATTCAAATCATCTGTATAAATAGTTTTTAAAACAAGTTTAGGCTCCAGCCTGATCCTTTTGGGTACTACTCGTTATATCTTGACAATTACAAGAAGATCCATTTATTCCTGATTACAGTGAATGCATACTTCCAGAATCATCCGGCATGATCTAGAGAGAGAATTCTCCACTTTCCCTGAGCTGATGGTTTGTCTGAAATTTTTTAACAGTTTAAGCAAAAATTTTAACTGAGGGTCTTTTTAATCAAAGTGCCTCAGTTCCATGGGTAGCTTAGTTGACCTTTTGCAGAATTTATTTGATATGCAGTTTGAAAATAGCTGTTACTGTCTTGAGATGAATTGATGAAATAGGCATGCATCATCCTATTTAACATGATTTTTTTAAGCATCTTACAGAAACAAAGGTCTTTACTGCTTCTATGGTTGCAAGAATAGACAACCAAATCACACCTGCATCAAGGTATGAAATATAGCATTGATGCGATATTTGGCATTGATTAACCAGTTATATATTGTGTAATATATTGCTACAGGTATATATTAAGATGACCATTGAAATTTGAAATGGGGATACAACAAAAAAATTAACTTGTGAATACATGTTACTAATTTTAATGAATTCTAAATATTATGATTTGAAGCAGACACTGTAATGCAGTTGTTGTTTTTACAAAAAAATGTTCATTATTGTTTTTATTTGAATTGACTTTTGAACCCAAATTTGAAACACAACTTTGGTTCTTGCTAAATGCAGTCATTTCTCACTGTTCATCTTTCAACAATTTTATATTTGTTTACTTAAAATAAATCATTAATAGTTGCTCATGTGAAGCAGCTAGAATCAAAGTTTATAGAATCATCTCTTGGATGGGTTGCAATATATTCTTCTAATTTACGATCTAATATATAATTAACACAATACGATCTCAACAGTAAATCTATAAAAGCATTTCTTTCCAATTATTGCTTAGTTTTAGGGTCGAATTCATTTGACCATTCTTCCTTTCTGCAACTGTTGACTTGTATCTGTACCAATGTAATTGTAATTATCGAACAATGTACAGCTTTGCATCCATAAAGTTTTTAACTTAATTTTAAGGATAATAGTTTAATTTAAAGTATCCATGGGTCTTTGTGTCACTCTTTAACTCAACATTTAATATATTGAGCTATGCCTTTTTGCTTTTTCTTGTTTGAACTACTGTAGGGTACTGTACTGATTAGAATGTAATTGAATAAAAGTTTACACTAAACTGAGATTATTTGGCACTTTCAAATTTTAAAATTCTTTCCCCTTTCAAAACAAATGTTCTGACTTATTTTGGAAAGTTATGTTAGATTTATAAAGCCATGCATTTTTGTATAAAGATATACAACCTAATGTTACGTATCCCCTGAATCTATTTATAGTCCTTGCAGAACCTGTTAAAAGGTCTTAAAATAAACTTCTTTTTCTTTTAAAGCACTGATCTTGCCACATTGCTTCAAAAGCCCTCAAATATTACTATAACAGAAAACCACTCAAATGAAGCACCCCAGCAGGGAAACCTCTCTCAGCCACTGGTGTTCATCAGTTCCCAAAATGATCCAATTTCATCAGTGGAAGGAAAGTCCAATGCTGTGAATTCCTACTCTCAGAATCCGGTAAACCAAAATAATTGCTTTTCATTTTGATATTTGTTTTCTGTATAAATTAGTGTGACTTAAATGGCATGATGGTGTATGTTTTGTTGGAGTTGTTTTCTCATTCAGAACAGGTCTTCTGCAGCACTTGGGTTTGATCTTCTGTTTTCTAATCAGAAATTATGTAAAGCATGTTCCCTTATGTGGAATCTGAAAATGTTTTTTCCTTTACAATTGCAGCAGTATGTTGCTTTGATTCCCTTTTCTTCCTCTATCATTTTACATCTTCTTAATTGTAGGAAGTTTTGGACCATTAGTTTTATGTTGGTAAGACTTGTAGTTTCGCAGCAGAAATATTTCTCCTGCTTTTATCTTCTGACATGACTAATAAGCTAAGCATTTAAGTATTGCTGAGATTTTGCTCAATTTCTGCTGATGGATTGCTACATTGGAGCAGGTTGCTGCATCAAAAAATGAATGGAAGTGGGCTACGTACCAGGGGAGCAATTGACCTGAAGTGACAGTTTCTTGAATCAGGTGCTCTGCAAAGGGAATTTGACCATCATCATTTGGTAGTTTTCACTTGAGAGTTCTCCAAAGCATTTGAGAAGGGGCGATTGTGTTGTCATGGACTTGTGGGAAAAAAAATATGGTTAATTTAATATTCCTGTAAAATCTATTCTAGATGCTTCAAGCTTGCTTTTATTGCTCATAGTAGTTGCTTCTGCTGTCAATTAAGAAGATCTTTGCTCAGAAAAGAAACAAGTTCAAGCACATATATTATGGAAGCTGACAACTTGAAGTTTTGTAACTGATATTTTTTGGTAGTTTGATTCTTTTGTACAAACTTGTCCTTCATTGTTTTTCTTGTCATCAATTTAAGGAACACTTCTTGGTAAATTATATATTTGATTCCTTAATTTTTCAAAAAAATAATTTCTCATTGCAACGTATAGATGGCAACGTAGAAAATCAGTTAGAAAATTGAAAGCAAAATTTGTTTTCAACTTAAAACTGGAGAAAATAAAAGGGAGGGAAGAAAATATTTCTGTCTTGAGTGGAGCATCTGAATAGCAAAATGGTTAGACTGTACATTATATAGATTTTAATAGAATAAAGTATGGGGTTTGTTGATTAATTGGTGTATTTGGGCCGCACATGTTTGTGGGACAGAAGGGCCTGTTACCGTGCTATATCTCTAAATTTAAAAAAAATACATGCAGTTGGTTTTAATTTCTTTTGCTAGAAAGGTTACAAATGTGTACTCATTTTCATTTTATATTTAGTGCATGTGTTTGGTGAGGAAAAGGTTCTGGGTGTGGTGATTCCTTATTCTGTGGGCAAGAATTAGCCTTTTGCTAATATGCTAAGCAATTTGTATTCCTCTTTGTAAATTTGCTTGCAGAAGAGTGGACCTTCATTTAGCATTATTGCAAGGATCTTTCCTGATGTAGAGAAGAATCTACGTACATGTCAAGTTTACGAAATTATTTGGCATAGAAAAGTACCAAACTTTGTTAGTGATCATTTTTGAGCTTTTCGCACAGAAATGCTGTTGTTTTAATTGTACAGTGTATGTAACTGAAACTAGCGGCTAATTTGTTTTTGACAGCCTAATTTAAATATAGATCAAACTATCTGACCTCTCCAAATGTAAAATATTTGCAACATTTCTGAGATTTTTGAATAATAACTTGCATCCATAATATATTCTAGCCAGCAAGATGAACTGAGCAATTCTATTGTTGTTTTATAAATAACAGTCATCAGTAAGAATGGTCTCCATACTTGAAGGTCTTTCTGATCAGAAGGCATAACTATACAGCAAGACAGATGAGAGATATTTCATTATCTTTGAGCATATCAATCAGATACCATTGGTTTTAAATCCAAATGATTCTGTCTTGAAAGATCATGAAAATAACTTATCATGAAAGCTGACATGTTATAAGAGTTTGCACACAAATTTTCTTTTCAGGGTATGAGAATGGCAGAATGTCATAATCTGTTTTTATTCACATGCTCCTCTTGACACTTAATCATTTACATTTTCTGACAGCATCATTACTGTTGTATCTGTGGTATATAATTTGTTTATGCTAAAGCAACTAAATTTATTGACCTTAAAACTAATTGATTTTTTTGGGGGTCGTTCAAGTGTCCTAATAATTGTTCAACAATCTAAGCCTCCCTACCTCACACCTATAACCCTCTGTTTTTCTTGTGCCTGTGTAAGAGGTTTTTTTTTAAAAGTCCTTATTGTACAGGTACAATAAGGATACAATAAGATCCTTTATCTGGACATCTAAAATATGTAAAGCTCCAAAAACTGGCATTTTTTTCCTGGTGCTGGTACAGCAGAGGGAGAGAGAGAGAGAGAGAGCAGCCCGACTCGGGCGGGCAAGGGGAGAGAGAGATGGCTGTGTGACTCGGGCGGGCGAGGGAGGAGAGACGGCAGCGTGTCTTGGGTGGGGGGGTAGAGAGACGGCATCGTGACTCGGGCGGGGGTGGAGAGAAAGACGGCAGCGTGATTCAGGCGGGCGGGAGGTAGGAGAGAGAGACAGAAGCGCAACTCGGGCGGGAGGAGAGATTGACAGCAGCGCGACTCGAGTGGGTGGGGAGGAGAGACGCCAGTGCGACTGGAAGGGGCTGGATACGACAGCACAATTTGGGTGGGCTTAAATCTGGGGCAGCTGGCTTTTGTTTTAAAATCTGGAAAAATCCAAAATTCGAAACACACTGTCCCCAAGGGTTGCGGATAAAGGATTGTGTACCTGTTCCAGCCTACACCACCACCCCTGGCAATGCATTGCAGGCATCTGCTCCTGTGTATGATAAAAGAAAAAACTTACCCCTGATGTTGCCCCAAAACATTCCTCCTATCACTTTGTACAGATGTCCTCTGGTACTTGCTACTATTAATTGAGAAAAAAGGTGCTGGTTTTCCACCCTATATTTGCCTCACAATTTTGTAGACCTTTCAGTCCCATTATTTTTTGCTACAAAAAGAAAAGCCTGAACTCTTAACCTTATCTCATAAGACATGTTCTCCAATCCAGGCAAGATTTTGGTCAATCTCCTCTGCACCCTCTTCAAAGTGTCAACATCCTTCCCATCATGAGGTGACTGGAACTGAATTCAATATTTCAAGTATAGTAAAACCAGAGTTTTATCGAGCCATTTAATTAGTATATTTTGGCATATATTCCATATAAAACGAGAGGACACAGTCTCAAGATTCGGGAGAGTAGATTTAGGACAGAGATGAGGAAAAATAGTTTTTCCCAGAGAGTAGTGAATGTTTGGAATTCTCTAACCAGGGAAATGGCTGAGGCTGCCTCATTAAACATATTTAAAATTCAGTTAGATAAATTTTTACATGATAGAGGAATTAGGGGATATGGGGAGAAGGCAGGTAGGTGGAGTTAGGTCATAAATTAGATCAGCCATGATCATATTGAATGGCGGAGCAGGCTCGATGGGCCATTTTTGGCCTACTCCTGTTCCTACTTCCTATGTTCCTATAAGTCGACCCCCATTTTTCAGCCTAATCTTAAGGGTTTCATGATATATCCAGCATATAAGTCGACCCCCATTTTTCAGGCTGTCTGGGCCTCCCAAGAACAACCCAACATTTTTTTTTAAACGCCCCAATTGCAAGTAATAAAGCTGTAAATTAAGTAAGTGAAAAAACCTCAGTGTACTAGACAACAACGGCGATGGCCCACGGAGCTTGAGCAGCGATGTCGTGCTTCAGGTGGGAGCAGAAACCTCGGCCGACCAGGCAGCAGTGGCAATGCCCCATGGAACTGGAGTGCCAACATTGTGCTCCCAATGGGAGTAGGAACCTCGGGCTACCAGGCAGAGGCGGCAACAGTGACCTCAGGGTCCCAGGTAAGAGTGGTTATGGCGGCGCCCAGCAGTGGGGAGGTGTTGGGGAATGACGGCACCGGTGGTGGGAGGTGCATCCAACATTAACTTATATGCCAAATTGCTGTCAGTCTGGTTTTATTCGTGAATTTAAGGTCTCAAAAGTATATCCAGCGTATAAGTCAACCAACCCCCCCCCCCAAGAAATGTTTGAGGGTTTTACACCCCGCCATATACGGTATCTTGTCAAACTGTGCGGCAACCATGAGAGATTTTCTTCACTGTTAAGAATACTGCCATTATCCATGTACTCCACCTTCAAGTGCATTTTGGAAGGTCGAACCACTTCACACTTGTTTTGATTGAACTCCATCTGTCACTTTTCTGCCCAGCTCTGCATCCAATCTATATCCTGTCAACCTGATGACAACCTTCTACACTCTCCACAACACCTCCAACTTTAGTCTCATCTGCAAACTTAATAACCCATCCTTCCACTCCTTCGCCAAGGTCTTTTTATAAAAATCACAAAGAGCAGGGGTCCCACAACAGATTCCTGCAGAACTCCATTAGCCACTGACCTCCAGGCAGAATATTTTATCTACTACTGTTTTCTTCAGGCAAGCCAATTCTGAATCCACAAAGCCAAGGTTCCATGCATTCCATGCCTCTTGACTTTCTGAATGCGTCTACCACTGGAAATCTCATGAAATACCTTGGAACATCGAACATAACAGCAGAGTACAGGCCATTGGGCTCTCGATGTTGTGCTGACCTATATAAACCTACTCAAACCACAACTCTCTATTTTTCTTCTATGTGCCTGACTAAGTATCTTTTGAATTTTTTTATTTTATCAGCCTCCTCCACTACTCTTTGCACTGCATTCCAGGCACCCAGTACTCTTTATGTATAAAGAAAAAAGCTTGTCCAAGACATCTCCCTAAATCTTCCTCCTCACCTTGTACAGATATCCTCTGGTGTTTGCTACACTCACCTTGGGAAAAAGGTGCTGGCTGTCTCTCTGTGCCTCTCATAATCTTTAAGTCTCCTGTCATCCCCCTTCACTCCTTACTAAAATCCATATGGACCACATCTACTGCCCTACTTTTCATCAATTTCTTTTGTCACTTCCTCAAAAAACTCTTGTTCAACTCGTAAGACACAACCTGTCCCTCACAAAGCTATGCTGACTAACCTTGATAACTCTGTACTTCTCTAAATATTTCATAAATCCTGTCCCTTAGAATCCTCTCCATTTGTTTGCCCACCACTGACATAAAAAGTCCAGTATTAATATAGAGTGGAAGTACAAAGTACAAGTGAAAGAAGCCATTAATGTGTGATAAAGTAAAGTTGATTGTTGGTGAATTTGTAGATTTTCTTGTTGACTCTTTTAATTTAATTTTTAATTTTATGAAACTTATTATATTTTTTATATTATTATAAAAAATATTTATATTATTATATTTTTCTCAGAAGGGGTTGTTTTCTAAGTATGTAGAATTAGATTTTCGTGTTAACCAACTTTGGGTGATTAGGCTAATGAAATGTGCCATATTTTTTGCCAAAAAATAAGAATGCTTTGTTTTGTCTTCTGGACATAAATACTTGATTTATTCAGATTGTAGTATTGCTGTTGTATTGAATACTTGTAACCTGACATTTCTGAGGCACCTTTTCCAGTATAAACTCAAGCTTTGAATGCAGCTAATTCCTGAAGATTAAAATAATTAATTTGCAGTTTAGGCAGTTTTGGGACACTTTCCAATAAAATTCTGCATACATGTTCAGTATTTCTCTTATTGCTTTAAGACTCATGACTCAGTGTGTTTATGCTCGTAACTCACTGTTTTACTTCTATAATTTCAATGTAAGAGTGTTAATCTATGTACTTTTTTAAAAAAAATTTGGTCATTTGGCAGGTATGAAGAAGAAAAAAAATGATTAATCCCTGGAGACTCAGTATATGAAGCTTAGTTGAACTGTAAGTTTCTTTAGTTGAACAGTAATTCCATAACAGACTCCATTGTAGTTCTGTTTCCTGAAAAATTCCATCCACTAGCTTGATTGATAGTTTCTTATATCACTTTTCATCCCCTAAATGGAAAATTATATACCACCTTCCAACGCCAATGAAAGTGAACAATCCAGGGCAAACTAATTTGCCTTTCAAACAATGAACTTTCTTTCCTGAGCAGATTCTGATAAGATTTCATTTACTGAGGGAAGTAACTTGAACAAGAAATGGATATTGCAAAATTGGTACTATGTTGTGTTGAAGTTCAACCTAAATGCAAAAGGAAGAGGTTGCATTGTTTATCTTGACCAACTTGTTAACGGTCTATTGTAAGATAAACACTTACTGTACTTGGCACTCATCTTGGGAATCATTTATTTTAATTCTTTCAGGTTGTTCATTTTTGTTTGTTCAGTTACTATTTTAATTGTACAATTTAAGTTTGAGAAAGAAAGAAAAATTTTAAAAAACTTTAGATTTTGTTTGTTAATTGGATTTACGAACTGATTGTGTGTAGTTATGAGGCATACACTTGTCGAGCACTTTTCCAAGCTAAACTGTTATGAGGTGGTTAGTTCAATATTTGAACACCATAATTGGCCTTAACAATGTTCTTATTTTTCTATCAACTAAGCATACAATAGTTTTTGAACTATTGCCAAGTGCAGTGACTAGATTCTCTGTCATTTGAAGATTTTAGTCCTCCAGCAAAATGTGCCATTTTTGTCAGTTAAAGCAATTACTAAGTTGAATGCTCTTCATTATTAGTAGTTAGTTTTTTGGGAAACTCTGAAAGAGAGAAATTATTTCTCTGAAGTCAAATCCAAGTGCATTTGAAGTACCTTTCTGGGAGTGAAAACATAATTCCTCTTACTTGAATTTTTACATTCATGTGGACTTTATCTTTTTTGTGCATTTAAATTGTATGGGAGAAACTTTTTAATTAGTTATTTATCCAGATCCTTGCATTTTGTTGTTCAGCAATAACAAAACTAATCTGTGCCTATCTTAAATCATGTTTTGCATTTACCTGACATTGTGGAGATTTTGGTTTCATGGATATTTTGTGGAAATATCCATTAAGGACTTGAATGTTTATCCTGACCATGTATTCAATTTTCATTCATCTACAGTGATTGTCAGTGAAAAGTAACTGCACGTGACCACTGTATTTGAATAGTTTAAAAAATTATTAATTTGTAATTAGGCACAAAATGTTGAATGGCCTGAAATTAAATGATTAATAAATTAACTGTTGCAAAAAAATCTTTGGAATAGCTTGTAAAGAAAGTTCTTGTTATCTTATATAACACAAAAATGAAAATTGCATGCGTAGATTATTAATATTCTTTGTATTTAATGCTGCTTGAAAGATTTCACTTTTTTTTTAAAATATAGACATCCATATTTGGAGAGCTTGCTGCTACAAAGATTGATAACTCAACAGGCTTGCAATCAATCAACCAGTTAAAGCCCCTTGCTTTGGTGGAGATGGTTCCACAAAGTGCAGAACAAAGTAATAATAAGCTTTCTTGGGAAGCAAAATCAACATCGCAGCCAGCAGTACTAAACCACTTTGGTCAGTATTCTTCATGATGAACAAACGATAGATGTGTGTTTAGAGAAGCGCAAGATCTACAGATGCTGGCTGAATCTTACATAAAACAATGAGAGGGGAGAAGCCTGATCCACTACTATAGTAGAACCATGGAACCCTACAGCACAGAAACAGGCCCCTTTGGCTCTTCTAGTCTTTGCTGAACCATTTTTTTTGCCTAGTGCCACTGACCTGCACCCAGTCCATAGCCCTCCATACCTCTCCCATCCATGTGCCTATCCAAATTCTTCTTAAGTGTTAAAATTGAGCCTGCGTTCACCACTCCCACCACTCTCTGTGTGAAGGAGTTCCCCCTCATGTTCCCACTGAACTTTTCCCCTTTTACTCTTAATCCATGCCCTCTGGTTTATATCTTACCTACCCACAGTGGGGCGGTGGGGGGGGGGGGTGGTGGAGGGAACCTATCTACATTTACTCTGTCCACCCCCCTCATAATTTTAAAAACCTCTAACAAATCTCTCCTCTTTTATGTTCCAGGGAATAAAGTCCTTATCTGTTTAACCTTTCCCTGTAACTCAGTTCCTGAAGTCCGGGCAACATCCTAGTAAATTTTCTCTGCACTCTTTTTTATCTTATTGGTATCTTTCCTGTAGTTAGGTGACCAAAACTGCACATAGTACTCCAAATTTGGTCTCACCAATGTCTTATACAACTTTACCATAACATCCCAACTCCTATACTCAATACTTTGTGTAGGAACCAAATGTGCGTACTTACCATGTTAGTCAGCGATCTGGGGTCTTTAGGCTTGGCACAAGTCTTTGGTTGTCACATGTGTGATGGTTTCATGTATGGTATTTTGGTTGGCGCATTCGTGGTGGATTCGCATATGGTAGATTGGTTGACGCATGTGCAAGAGTTAGGGCACAAATTCATATTGTTGGAGCGGATTGAACAACATGGAGGTGTATGTGGGTGAGTGAAGGTCACATTTTTTGTTGACCGTTAACACGTATGTTATCATGGAATGTTAACACAGATGTTTTGTTATTAAGGATTGATTATAGAACATTATTTTTAGACATTTCAGAGAACGTTAAAAAAGATGGTTACAAGTTTTGTGTGTTAAAATAAATGATTTAAATACAACTGAACTTGTATTGGAAATAATTGAAATGCATCATGAATAAAGAGCCTCACCCAGCCTCAAGTGGCTTTTGTGGATATTAGTCACTTCATTTAATCAACAAAACAAAATTTGTTGGAACGAACAATAGAAGGATGGAAGATAGAAAATAATCCCTCTTTGTTTTGGAGTGATATTGAAAATAATATGACTGGAACTGCCTCAGGCTTGTGGCAGTCTGTAATCCACATTCATTGGTCTGAGTATTGGGCAGAAAAAGGTCCAGAGCTTCTAATCTGAGAGCAGATTGTCCTATGGACACGTTGATGGAGCCATTTCTTGAAAATATTATTGACGGATGCTGTGGTGGAAACTCGATTATTGATAGCAGCACATTGCAGCCATCAGAAGCAGTAGGCTTACATTTGTGGACTCCTGTGTATTTGTGGCAAGTTTTGAACAGAGTTTGGATTTGAAGCCGCTAGTCCAATGGGGACTGTTGATTTGGCTTGTGTTGTGCATGCTTGATGCTCAAGCTTGACAGACGGTGGAACAAGGCAAGTTAAATGGCTGCAGCTGCCGCCAGCGTTGCTGTTAAGGAGCAGTGTACTGAAGACTTGAGGGTTGCGGATCTCAAAGCAGAACTGAAGCAATTGCGTCTAGATACAAGTGGTGTTAAAAGAGTTCTCATTGTGAGACTGAAGCTGGCAAAAGAAGAGGCAGTGGCTTTGGTTGATGGGAATGAAGACATTGCAAAACCATTGCAGAAGAGACAAATGAATTTGATGACAGCACTATGCAGATGGATGAAAGTGTGTCACCAATTGGTGATGAAGAGGATGAAGATGCAAAAGTTGTGCAATTCAAATTGGAGAAAGAGTCAAGCAATAAGTCAACATTTGAGTTACAGGAAGATATACAAGCAAGTGGCAGCATGTCAAATACTGGTAGCAGGAGAAGCAAGAGTTCTAGAAAAAGGGCCAGTGTTTCAAGTACAGTTTCTCCTTGTTTAAAGAATCAGGCTGAGTTGGGTGCTCTTATTGCACAACATGAATTACTTTAAAATAAATATGCCTTAGAAGAACAAGAGGAGCAGCTAAGGAGGGAAAAGCATCAGATAAGGATGTAAAAGGCTAAGCTGAAACTGGAAACAAAAATTGCTTTTAATAAGGCAAAGACAATTGTACTAGAAGGCTCAATGATATCTGGTGTTCAGAGTAACCTATCTAAAGTGTATGATGGTAAGAAGTCTTTTTTGAAAAAGAGGCACAGGAAAGGAAACCACTTGATAAGGCAGATATCTTAGTACCATGGGGTCAATATATGCACAAATCCTCCCAGAGCATGGTATATCAATCCACATGCACATCTACAGACAGAGCTGTGGCTTGGGTCCAGTCAAATGCCACAGCTTTCTTGGCATTTGTAATGGAGGATTTAGACCATGCTTTTGCTTATCCAAGGCTGAGTATCAGTAACCTACTTTGAGAATAATGTAAGAATCAACAGACATAAGCTAAATTCCACCATGGGGCTCAGAGATGCAGTAATCTGACAAAAAGACATCTGGTATCAAGAAAGTTTAATCTTCCTGCTTGTTAGCCGGTTGCTGTTTGAGATTGATGGGATTGTTGGTCGCAGACTGTCAGGCGGGTCCTTGAAGCTAAGTAAATCATTGTATTCAAAATAATAAGCTAGAAAGTTGTGGTATTTGATAGGAGCCTAGGCGTGTCCGGTTATCTTTTTTTTTGCGTGGGGAATAGGTGCCTGAGTAAGCAATTTTTGGGTAATATAAGCCATGGTCCCACTGCTGAAGTTTCAGACTCTCTGAGGGGTGGCAACATCTCTCAGCAAGAAGAAGAACTTCTGGAGGCCAACCAACGTCCCAGTCGGGGGAGGTGGAGAAGCTGCTACCGGCACCCTGACAACCTACTACAAGTGTGCGGTCGTTGCCTCGCTTCGGCAATTGGGACCAGTCCAGGTGTTGATAAGTATAATTGGGAAGGGCTTGCATATTGTAGTTTGAAATTAGCTTTAGATTTAGTAATAAAGATTTGTATAAACTGAAGTGCTCTCGGCGTGTGTCTCTGTTTTCTTTCAGTAGCTCAAACACTGTGACCAATCTAAAACTAACAAAGTAAGAGGTACAAGTTTACCCAGAACAGCATTCCAATCAAGAATCAGAAATTTGGGTGAACCTACACATATGAGGTTTCCAGACACATTTCCTGCTACAAGCGGCAGTGAAAATAGCAATGTACTATTATCCATGGGAAGGTAAAATGAAATTGCTGCATCATTGATTCAGCTACACTCTCACTCTTCTTTGGCCACGAAGATGATTCAAGTTTTTGATGGTAACCCACTTCAGTACCAAGCATTCATTAGATCTTTTAAATCCAATATTGAAAGCAAAATCCAAGACCCTGAAGATTGTCTTTATTATTTGGAACAGTTCACAAGAGGACAGCCAAAGGAACTTGTAAAGAGTTGTCAACATATGTCTCCGGATAGAGGATTTGACACGGCTAAGTTTTTACTACAGGAGCATTTTGACAACAAGTATAGAATTAATTCAGCTTGTATTGGAGAAGGCCCTTTCATGGTCATCAATAAAACCAGATGACGTGAAAGCTCTATAAGAATGCATCTCTTTCTAAGAGGATGTTGTAATACCATGGAAGATACCAACATCATTCATGAGCTTGACATGTCTGGTAATATGCAAATCATCTTAAGGAAATTATCCTACCAGCTGTGGGATATATGGAGAACTTTGGCCTGTGATTTCCAAAAAAAATATGATCAAAGAACTACCTTTAAGGATTTGGTGGATTTCCTTGAACATTGCAGCAGATCCAGTATATGGATATATCAATGGCACTTCATTGGGGAGTAAAGATGTAAGGAGGTCCATTTCAGTCTCATTCGAGATCAAAAGGAAGTACCTTGGCCACAACTGTGTCAGTTGTAAATAAAGAAAAGGATAAAGTAATGAAGGTAAAGGAGAGCTTGTCTGCTGAGAAGAACTGTTCTGTGAAGGTGGACATGATTTGGAAATGTGTTCATGGTTGGAAAAGAAGGAACATAATGAAAGATTGCTGCTTTCTTAAAGGAAAATGGGGAATGATTTGGCTGTACATGTAAAGGGCACATCAGTAAAAATTGCAAGAAGTGACTTAATTGTAACGTATGTAATTTGTAGCTTCCTAGAATGCTACATCTTCACCAAAGGAATAATGAACTGGAAAAGTAGCAAACAAAAACAAAGGAAACAGCAGAAAACAATGTTATAGCCTTGGTTCAGACAAGTGGTCTTACTGGGGCCAGTGTAAATAACTCTAAACTCTCAATAGTGCCTGTACAAGACAAGACCAGGAAGGAGGATGCAACAGTATGTATTTACGCATTTCTTGACCCAGGTAGTACTGCATCATTTTGCACGGTGGGACTAATGAACAAACTTAAGAAGGTGAAGGTTTTTTTTGAAAACTATGGGCCAATAGAAGGTCATTGAAACCAGCATTGTTTCCAGTTTAGAGGTTGCTGGCCTGCATAGCAAAGATTTTTTGTGATCTCCCAGGTTTATACACTCAGAAGATTACACCTGTGCATGAAGGAAACATCCCACATCAAAGCAATATCCATCAGTGGTCATATCTGTGGAAGGTTTATCTGTTTAGAATTGGTTCTGCGATAGAGATGTTGATTGGTTCAGATGTGCCAAAGGCTCTAGAACCACTAGAAGTAATACGGAATGTGGGAAGTGGAACGTACGCTGTTAAAACCATGCTTGGCTGGACAATTAATAGACCTATAGGAGGAAATAATGATATTGTTCAGGAGCAGGTCAGCAAAAATGTCAACAGGATTTCTGTTGTGAAACTTGATGAACTGAGGGAACAACAAAGGACTATAAATAAGAAAGACACTTCTTTTATAAAAAAAGAAAGCAGATCAATGTGAAAATAAATTAAAGGTACCTAAACCAATGTTGAAGGAATTATTTTCATAATCATTAGATGAAAATGAAGTATTAGAAGATGTTGCAAATTCTGCTGGTGATTATTCCTGTGTAATTAAATCTGAGGCAGGACTAAAACAAATGGCTGCAAAACTGGTGCAACTGCCTTCAAAGAACAAAATGTTGAAATGGGTCTTGGAAATATTGGATATTCATGAAAACAGTAACCAGAAAGGTTTAATTGTAGATAGAATTTGCAAACCCAGAGAGCAGAAGAAAAGAATAACTGCAGAAGAAATGAATACAATTATTGAAGAAAGAGATTCAGTTTTATCAAGATGCAAAAGGCTGAAGGAAGAAATCCATCTTTTGAAAGAGAGCAAGTCATTGGTTAATAACATAAGGCAGCTGACTTCAGAATACAATCAAGAATGCATCTTGAAAGCCCAGCTAATTACGATGCAGAAAGAAAGAATGTAACAAGCAAGATGAAGAAATTCAAACACTTCGAGTTTACTGCAGCAGGGCTGAAAGCAGAAGTACCAACGTATCACGTGATCTTTCAACCCCAGGTCAAGTTAGTAGCTTCTCGGAAGATTAATGCAAAGAGAGAATCTAATAAAAGGCTTCAAAATAAACTGTCAGAAACTGAGACTGAATTGGAAGTTGCAAAATTGAATCTGGAATTGCAGGGGAAGCCAATAGAAGCCAGAGTGGTTGAAAAGGCTGCAGTTTTAGTTAAGAGATTTGTATGAGCCATCAGTGAAACTTGTTTACTTCTTTACAGAAGGGATCTACAAATGTGGCCTGCTGATGAATTTGAAGAGCTAATATCGTTTGAAAAGAAAGAAAAAGATGAGCAAACCCATTGTTGGGAAGGTTAAAAAGACTAATTTATTAAAATTGAGAGGGTCAAATAAATCTTCAAAATCTGGTTCTAAGAGTTCACATTCTTCTATGAGAATCAGAATGTTGAAAAAAGGAAGAAAGTGAAACAACATGCTGAAGAAGTACCTCATGTTAAAAGGAAAGCTGTGTCTATTCTGTTTGAGGAAGATCTGAGGTTTACCGGTTGAAGTTTTAACTCAGGTTCTACAGAAGACAGAGGAACTTTCATAAGTACAAACTGACTTTATTTTGTTGTTTTTTGCCCACAACACAGGTTACAGACTTTACTGATTCAGAGTGGTGGTACAGATCACTCTTTTTTTGAGGCTATGTGCTGGTAACCTCTGGTCTTAAGAAAAAGATCTATATAATGTTTGAATATTATATGTTTGATTGTTATTTATAATTGATCGTATAATTATTATTCATGGCATTACATTTCATTATAATGATTACGGGGCCAGTATTATAGGAGATAAAATGTGCGTACTTGTTAGTCGGCGTCCTGGGGTCTGTAGCCTGAGCGTGGCCATTTTGATTCCTGTGAGCATGCGCAAGTCTTCAGATGGTGCATGTGCGGTGGTTTGCGTATGGTAGTTTGGTTGGTCCATGTGCAAGAGTTAGGGTGAGAATTTGTATCAGAAGACATTGAACAGCATGGCGGTGTACGTGAGTGAAGCTCACATTTTTTTGTTGACAATTAACACTGATGTTATCACGGAACATTAACATAGATGTTTTGTTATTAAGGATCAATATCATAGAACGTTATTTATAGACATTTCAGAAAACATTAAAGAAGATGGTTACAAGTTTTGTGTGTTAAAATAAAGGATTTAAATACAACTGAACCTGTATTGGAAATAATTGAAACACATCATGAATAAAGAGCCTCACCCAGTCTCAAGAGACTTTTGTGGATAGTGGTCACTACACTTTTGATTTATGATGGCCAATATGCCAAAAGCTCTTTACAACCCTATCCTTTTAGCTACATGATAGAAACACGTATATCATTTATATCATTGTATTTCTGTTTGTTTTTATTTCCAGACTACATTTTTAAGTAGAATTGCAATTGCTTGTGATAGTGAACACTAAAGCTGAAAATATTCCACTCAGCAGAAATTTCATCATTTGATGAAAAGATGATCTGAGAATTAGTAATTCTTCATTTGAGGAAGGTAGTCACTGGAGTTAAACTGACAACATAGTAAGTTCTTGAAATTTATTTTAAAGCAATATTTTGGACATCTTTCAGACTTGAAGATTCAACCCAATCCTTCACCTGTTCTGAGCCAGATAATTCAACAACCGAAGCAATCCTCAATTCAGCCAGGAATGGATTCCTTTCCTTCACAAGTCAGGTTAAAGGAGCCATCATCTGTTGATGGCACTGCTGCTAAAGTAATGCAAATGTTACCAATCTCCACCGACAATCAAATGACCAATATGCAACAGACGCAGCAAAAACAACTTAAAACACAAAAGCGGAAATTACCACCTTCAAAAGTAAGTTGAGGATTTGCTATGTTTGTGAATGCTATATTTAATTGAATTGACACAAAAAAATCTTATTTGCAGGAAAAAAATGTTGGCAATATTAGTTGACTGTGTTTTCAGTAATAGTATACATGAGAATATTAATCATATGCAATACACAGAAGTGCTGGAGAAACTCAGGAGGTCACTTACTGTTTTGGGCCTAACAGAAACGAGGTCAATGTTAATGCCATCTGGTTGGCAAGTGCCTAAATGGAATATTATGTGTTGTTCCTCCGATTTTCAGGTAGCCTTGGCTTGGTAGTGCATGAGGCCATGGACAGATTCGATGTAGGAATGAGGTATGGAATTAAAAGGTTAGTCTCTGGGGTTGGTCCCTGTTATTACAGCAGACAGAGCTGTAATAACGGGGACAAAATGTTCTACCAGTCTGCATTCAGCCTCTCTAGTGTAGGCTCAGACCAGAAACGTTGGTTACCCTTTGATTCCTATAGATGATGTGCGACCTGCTGAGTTTCTCCAGCACTTTTGTGTATTGCACTACAATCACAGCTTCTAAAGATTTTCTTGTTTAAATTAATAATTCTATCTTGTATATTTGCCTTGGGAGGAGCAGAGGATAGTTGCAGCAAATCTTCTGTTGAATAGTCCAGTAAAATGGCAAACAGTGGTTTGAAGTTTTTTAAAAAAGTTAGAAATAGTGCAAAATATTTTGTCAATTAGCTATCTGAAGGGAATTAAACAACTTCATTCTTTGATAAAGCTATTAGATGTGGTGAACAATAGTATCTTACAACTGCATATTTTGTAAATAATTTTACAAAGTGAGGAACGAAAAAACAATGATGTCTAAGTTCAAGAATGTAGATGAACATACAGATGTGAAGCATTTTTCTAAGTTGCTTGGTTACCTTGTTGTGTCAATGTGGTATCAGCTGTGGCTCAGCTTGCCATATTTGTCTCCATGTCAGGTGGTTGAAGCTCTGAGTAATTTCTGAAGGATTTGTGTGAAATGTCTGGAGTAATTGATTCCCTTCTCAGTACTTGATGATAGGTTCAGTGCCAACAATTAGGAAGCTTTGAGCATTTAAACATTTGAAAGGTAATTGGTTACCACACAGGAAGGTTCTTGTCAGTTTTCAGAGAGATTTGTTGTTCACTGGACACCCACAACTGATTCTTTGTAACCAGCCACTTCAGTAGACTCTTGAATAAGAAAGACATTAGATAGAGCTCTAATAAGGCCAAATGGGATATTTTGGCATGAATGTGGTGGGCTGGTGGCCCCTGAGTTGTGACTTGGTGGGATGATCCTGTAAAAAAAACAATTGTCCTGCTGCAGCAAGATAAAGATGGACAAAATAGTTCAGACTCTACTATCAATGTGGTGCCTATCATTGGATGAGAACAGAAGGAAGAGGAGGGACATGGGTCCTCAGAAGATGATGCAACTTTTTTCTGAACTTTGGACCAGCATGAGAACCCAAGGCCGTCTCTCAGGAAGTGTTAGCCTGGAATTTGAGGACAGTGAGTGACGCAAGTCCTTGTTGGGCAACATACTCTACAATTTGCTTTAGTGAGTGCATCACTTCATCTTTGCAGCCAGGAGCTTGAATAAAGCCAAGAGTGCCTTTTGCCCACAGAATTGACTAAACTACCCCCCCCCCCCCCCCCCATCGATATATAGGTACTGTTACAATCTGTCCCAGCAAGGAAATGAGTGGGATGAAGGAAGTAAGACATGACGCAGATGACGTGCTTTTTTAGTTTTGTTTTTAGTTCTTTTTTTTATTCCTTTCGTTATTTAGTCACCCTGGTTGTTTTTTTTCCCTATGTTTCTGTAGGGGTCATTGACCTCACCGATATTTGTATCTGTATAATTTATACGACCATATTCTCAGTTGTATTGGGGTGGGGTGGGGGAAAAATAAATACTCACTCTATATGTTATGAGTGTTGAAATGTTGTACTGTTTGAATTTTTGAGTCTATGAAAATCAGAAATGAAGTGTTCAAAAAAAAAAAAGATGCCTTTTGCCAGTTGTCAGTTCTGTGTCCCGAATAAAAGTGTGAATTTGGCACAGCAGTCAGAAGCCTATGTTCATTTGGTCAGGACTGTCCTAGCCTACAAAGTTCCACTCCCTGCCTGGATCGAATTGATTGTTGGATATCTCATTGATGAGGTGTGTATGACAGAGGCAGTTAATGGCATGGAGGAGTGAATTAGGCCAGGAAACCGGATCAGTTGGAGTGGGTAGAGGCTATGGATACATTATCAGTTCTGTCCTTATGGTCAAAAGAATGCAGAAGTAAGCACAACACTTCATTCTCCAATAATCTTTTGGGAATTTTGATTAAATTTTACAGTTGAGATCAGACTGTAGTACTGGTGTGTTTTGAGACAAATTCGATTAGCAATTAATGAATAAGAATTTTATAGAATCAAACAGCATAGAAACAGGCCATTCAATCCAACTAATCCATGATTTTTCTCAGTGATTATGATTAGCTATTGGAGTAGCAACCACACCTCTGGATCATTGATCCTAATGTGCAAGTTTGAATTCTACCATGACACAAGGCAATTTACATTTATTTAATTTTATAAAAATTCTAGATTTTGAAGTAATTAACATGCAGCTACCAGATTATGACAACAGCTCATCTAGTTCATCAAGGAAATTCTGTCATCCTTTACCAATATGCAATTCTAGATCCAGCAATGTTTTTGACTTGCAGCTGCTTCCTCAATTCTGAATGGAAATTAGGAATGGCCCCAGTGCAATTTTCCTATCACCACGATCATTCCACAGCAGATGCAATCTCACTGGCTCTCCACTCTGCCTTGGATCGCCCAGTCAACAGCAATAACTTGGCTTTCAATTCCATCATCTCCTTGGTATTGGTCAGCAAGCTTTTAAACCTAGGCCTTTGTATCTCCCTACAACTGAATCCTTGACCTCTTCATTGGAAGACCAATCCGTAACAATGTCTCCTCACCAGCAACACAGGTGCACTTCAAGGGTGCATGTTTAGCCACAGCTGTCCTCTCTACACGCATGACTTTGGTGAGGCACAATTCAAATGCCTTATGTAAATTTTTAGATGTGACGGATTATCCTGTGTTTGGACTGTATATGGATATGTTTTTAGGAGATAAATTGGGGCAGGTTTTTTTAGTGTAGGTCATGTGCAAACACTTTAAAATAGATCTTATTTAAAATACTGGAGCTCTGCTAATGCTAGACATGTCGGCCCCAGAGCCTTTGCAAAAGATTTGGAGAGTGCCCAAGAGACTTCACTAATGGATTGTTGTTTTCAAAAAGGCAGCAGATGAAAGATCTTGTCGGAGCAGCTGCAATGGAACTTGCTGTTCTAAGAGGGTCATATGGTTTTGCAAGCAGAGAGAGTAAAACAGGTCTCTCTCTCTCTAAGAGAGAGAGACAGACAGAGATCAGATCTGCAGTTTTACAGTCAGCAGCAGCAGCTGGGACTGGAACAGGACAAGCTGGCAAGCTTGTGGAAAACGCCATTTGGAAGACAGGTTGTGAGTGCTTAGTTCAGCCTGGTCAAAGCCCTTGTGGTTCATGCAAGAGGAGAGGATTGGTTGGCTAAGAAAGAGGTTATCATCTGGAGAACCCTGAAGGGGCAAATTTCATTCGCAAGACACTGAGGTGACCGATGGGAGTACATCAGTTGTGGATGATCCGGAACAATAAATCTCTCTCAAAACCGTCAAGCGGTAACCATTTACCTTTCAGTCACCAAAGCTTGGTGAACTTCATAAATGTTAAATTCTGTGCACATTATACGAATTGCCTGCAACCAGTGAACTTGGAGGAATGAGAAGTGAGATTGAACTGTGAACCAAAGAACTTTTCTGAACTTACACACACATTACATACTTGTGTGCCTAGAATTAGAAGGGGGTTAAGTTAGGTTATGTAAGTCAATAGTGATAAGTTAAAGTTTGATTCGATTTTCAAGTTTAAAGATAATTAAAAGCAACTTTTTAAGTAACCATTTGTCTTGTTGAATATCTATTGCTGATGGGTTTTGGGGTCCTCTGGGCTTGTTACACAGATGACACCATGGTCGTCGACAGAATCACGGATGCAATGAGAAAGTGTACAGAAGTACACAAGAGCAACTTCATACTCACCATTAGTAAAACTAAGGAATTAATTGTGGAAGGGGAAACCCTTGGTCCTCATCAAGGGGTCAGCGGTGGAAAGGGTAAGCAGATTCCTGGGATCAACATTTCTGAAGACTTGGGTCCATCATGTCGATGCAGTCATGAAGAAGGCATGCGACAGGCTATTTCATCAGAATGTAGCAGATGTAGAACATTTTTACTGGTTGCATCTCTTTTGCTATGGAGGTACTGATGCACAGGATAGCAACAGGCTACAGAGGGTGTAATCACTGCCAGTGCCATCATGGGATTTGACTTCACTCCAGTAAAGACATCTTTAAGAGGAGGCGCGTCAAGAAAGCAGCTTCTCTTATCAACCACCCTCACCACCCAGGCCATGTCCTTTTTTAATCACTATAAATGAGATACAGAAGTCTGAAGACAAACTCAATATTACAAAAAATAGCTTCTTCCCCTCCACCATCAGATTTCTCAGTGGACAATCAACCTAGGGACACTACCTCACTTTTTATTTTATTTTGCACTAGTTATTTATTTTTTAAATCTTGTATTTACAGAATTGTAATTTTGTATATTCTTCTAGTCAATACTGCTGCTGCAAAACAACAAATTTCATGAAATGTGTTCATGACAGTAAACCTGATTCTGAAGTAAATGGTAGCATTTCCAGCAATATTCACATTCTGGGAATGAATATATTTTTAAATTACATTAGTTAGCAAGTTTCTAACCGTATTTGAAGTGTGCGTGAAGAATTTTCTGACCCTTGCTGGAACTTGCTCATGAACTATGTAAAAGTTATTACCAGATTGAATTTGAGTTTAACCTGTAATCTCATGATTAAACTTTGATTAAATTGCTGCCATTTTCATTCAATAATGTGGTCTTAATGTCATTAATGTTCTTCAATGGCTTTAAAGAATACCAGTGAAGTGTATAGAATTCCATTTACTGGAGTTGTGTGATGGTCTTAAAATAGGCCAATTTAATTTCTTTTTTGCATTATAGCTGTTTGAAACATTTTTTACTGATGCATAGATCTTGAGTATTAACTATTTAATTTTAACTTGCAGGTTTTATTTTTAGTGGTAAGCAGTTAAGTTGTTTAATTTGGTCAAACAGTTTAATTGATCTTCAGGAGTGGGATGTGTCTCCCTTTCCCATCAGGCATAATTATAATAAGGGGAAGAATAATGTATCATGAGGTGATGAGCCTCAGACGTAACTCAAGAGTTGCACGGGAATTTTCTCCTTTTGGTTTCAAAAGCACATGCATGTGAAACCCTGTACTTTCCATCTCTGTTTAGATTCCTATGTCTGCTGTTGAAATGCCAAGATCCATTGATGTCTCTGGATTGAATGTTCAGTTTGGAGCCTTGGAATTTGGTTCAGAACCATCTCTGACTGAATTTCAAACAGGAAGCACAGAGAATACCAGTCAAACACAAAACCACCTGTTCTCAAATTCAGTCAGGTAAAGTCACAATCTTCTACTTACCCAGCTTCTACATTCAACATGTTTTGGTGTCAGTTTTTGCTGTCACGTGGATTTTTCTATGAAAATAAAATAAGACGAAAGTAATTTTACAACTGCATTCTAGACTCTCCAAGCAGTATCCTTGGGTAGCATTATCTTAGACCAGATGAAGCTGTAAGGTGAGAGAAATTAATCTATAGTGATGAATAAAATAGATCAAATTCTTACATTAGAATAATTATATTCAATATGTGCACTGTTGCCACTGAATGTAGTATAACTGGTTAAATATTTTTGACCAGTTCATTATCAGAATTGATGTAATTCTGCTCTATTGCATTCAGTCTTATTTATGGTGGTTCAATAAATATTACAGTTTTTAATGATATCCAGGACAGTTCAAGAATGAAATGAGAACTTATTGTCATATGTATTAGTACAATGTATAGATGTACTGAAATTCTTGCTTGCTTCAGCCACACAGCTACACAAGATAAACCAACTATAATAGTATAAATATGCCAAGACAGGAAAGGAAATAATAAATGTTAAAAAATTGATAATTTTTCACAGTTGCAGTTCGTGCAAAAAAAAATTAAAGGTTCAATGGTGCAGGCAGATCATTAGTCCAGGGTAGAGTTATGAAGTTGTACAGCATGGAAATATGCCATTTGGCCCTTATTGCTCACCAAAATATCCCATTTACAATGCCCCTACCTGCCTGTGTTTGGCCCATATCCCTCTTAACCTATCCTATCCATGTATCTGTCCAATTTATTCTTAAACATTGCAGTAGTACCTACCTTAACCACCTCCTTCAGTAGACTGTTCCATACATTCATCGACCTCTTTTTTTAAGATAAAACAAATTACCCTTGGGTTCTGTTCAGTCTTTCCACTCTCAACTTAAACCAAAGTCATCCAGTTACTGATTCCCCTACTCTGGGGAAAGGACTCTCTGCGTTCATCCAATCTATTCTCATGATTTTGTATCTTGTCTCGGAGATTATCCCTCTTCTTCCTGTAGTCCAAGGATTAAAGCCCAAGCCTGATCAACCGCTCCCTATAGCTCAGGCCCCTGAGTGCTGGCAACATCTTCATAAATTATCTCTGCATCCTCTTCATCTTGACAACATCTTTCCTGTAGCAAGGTGACCAAAACTCAATGCAATGCTCCGAATGGGGCCTTACCAACTTGTCCTTCCAATTTCTACACTGAATATTCTGAATAAGGCCAATGTACAAAATCACCACTTAAAGATATAATGTACCGTGAATAGCAGAGATCTGGAGAGTGTTGTGGAGCTGAAGGATCTTGCTCTCCAGATCTCTGCTATTCATGGTGTAGGTCCTACACATGTTAGACATCCCAAAATGCAAAATGTGCATTATATTCCATCAACCATTCCTTTTCCCAACTGATCAAGATCCCGCTTTAATCTTTGGCAAACGTTTTTATTATCAACAATATTAGACACTTTAATGTCATCTTCAAGCTTGCTAATCATATATGTTTTCATGTAAATAATTGATGAAGATTAATGTGCCCAGCACTCAACCCTGTGGGTCACCTCTAGTCACGGGCTTCCAGTGCGGGAAAACAACCACCCACCATCACCCTCTACTTTCTTCGATATAGCCAGTTTTCTATCCATTTTGCTGTTTCACCTTGAATCCTATGTGATCTAACCGTCCAGAGCATTTGACTGTGTGGAACCTTATCGAATGCCTTACTGAAATCTGTAAATACAACATAACTCTGCCCTGTTTCTTGGTTACATTTTCAAAAAACTTAGATTTATGAGACATGACCTGTCACTTTTTAAAAAAAAAACTGCTATCCCTAATCAGCCATTGGCCATCGAAGTTCATGTACACCATCTTCATCTGAATACTCTAGTAACTTGCTAATCACAGACATTAGGCTCACTGGCCTGTGGTTCCCAGGCTTTTTCCTGCAGCCCTTCTTGAATAGACACACAGCATTTGCCATCCTCCTATCTTTTGACACATCCCCTGTACTTGATTAACCTTTTTTTAAAGTTGGGGTACAACATTGAAGTTCAAGAGCCTGATATTTGCTGGAGGAAGAAACTTGAATCAACAAATCCATTTGATTTCACATCTTCCAGTTTAACAGTTGCCCAGAACACTCCAGTAACTTCAAGGTTGGATCAGATTCCTGTTCATGGAATGCCATATCAGAACTCCCTGGATACATCTCCTCAAAAGGAAGTTTCTTTGCCGGTGAGTCTCAAAATAAGCATTTGAAATGCAAATTTGTACTTATGGTATTTCAAAGTCTGCAAAAGGATTTTTTTTAAATATTTTTGGGAGAGGAAAATAGGCTGTGGACAAGATTTTAGACTACAGTACAATAAAATCTTCATTAACTGCCACCAATGGGGATCATGGAAGTCAGATAGTAGATTTTCTGGTTACAGAGACTCACTCTTGCAATACTTATCTAAGACTCCTGCATTAAGAATCCTCTGTTTAAAAGACAGAAGACAGTGCAAAATGTAAAGTAATTTTTAAAAATATCTGCATCGTAGTCTTTAATTATGTAATGTTCACTTTAATCAGCTAATTCCTTTAACTTACAGAATTTAAATTAGAATCCCGGTTGCTGGCACTGTAACAGCATTGTGCTAGCCGCTACGCTAACTGTTCTGTCATCATAATTAACCCCTCGTGCTGACAACACAATTCACCTCCACACAAATGACCAGGTCAGACCCTCAGGTCAACCCAACTCACCTCCATGCAAGTGTCCCAGTCAGGTCCTCGGCACACCTTCCTTGCGCTGACTGTGATGCAAATGTCACAGTCATTCTCTCCTTGCACCTTTATATTCAAACCCCATTCACAAGCACTGTAACATTGTTGCGTTAGCTGTCCTGCCGTTATAATTAACCTCTTCCACCAAGTTTACAGATAAAGCCTTACTAATATACTAATAACTATATACTCTTACCAGGCAGAGAGAGGGAGACACTTTGGCAGAGTTGTCCCAGCAGTGACCCCCATCGGCCAGCTCTTCATCCTGGGTGCTACCATTTTATTCAAACACAAATTTATAGCTGCTATTGGCGGGCACTCCTTGCTGAATGTTTGTTCCCAAGGGTTTATGTGTTGCTTCATGGAATTTTACGATATTAAACGTTTATTTAAAACTTTATTTTTAAAGTGGTTTATTTTTTTTTTCATTTTATGCTGATTGTGTGAGTTTCTGCTTGATTGAATACCAGATAATGGAGATTTTTATTGTACTTTGTATTATAAATAAGGGAAAAGGTGTATTGAAAGTTAGCTGAGAAAAGATGGAAGGAGGCTTGAATAGAACATTAAATCAGCACAGACTTGTTGATCTGAAAAGCCTTTTTCACTTCCCACCTCACTGACAAAAGATAAAGGAGGAAAAACTCAACCCCAACCAACCAATTTTCCCTTGCAACCGCTGCAATTGTGTCTGCCTGTCCCGCATCGGACTTGTCAGCCACAAGCGAGCCTGCAGCTGACGTGGACTTTACCCCTCCATAAATTTTCATCCGCGAAGCCAAGCCAAAGAAGATATCTTGTGTAATATTTGAGTGTTGCATTACGATATTCTTCCATCTTTTATTCTTCAAACAAAGTTTATACATTGTGGAGTGCTCCATAGTGAGGGTATTCGAATGGAGAAATATTCAAAAGGAGGAAGAAAGTATAACGGAATTAGATAGTAAATACAGCTTAGAAAATAAGATGGTAAATTAGTGGATGTAGCAAAATGTAAAATTGAAATTTTTTTAAATTTGAGTTTTTAAAATATTTTAAATTTTTTTTAAATGTAGACATACAGCACGCTACAGGCCATTTCAGCCCACAACCCTGTGCTGCCCAATTTACACCCAATTACCTATACCCCCGAAACATTTCAAATGGTGGGAGGAAACCAGAGTCCCCAGGGAAAACCCATGCAGACATGTGAGAATGTACAAACTCTTTACAGACGGTGCAGGATTTGAACCCTAGACCCGATCGCTGGTGCTATAAAGGCATTGCGCTAACCTCGATCCCAGCCAAGCTGTCAACCATGCCACCACCTATGACAAAAGAAAATTGCATTGCTAGCCTATTCAGTATCTTATTTCAAAGTTAAGTCATTTGAAAATCCAAGGTTAGCTGAGGGAAGATGGACCACATGATATACTCTATTTATTCTAGGTCTCTCCTGTTACTTTACATTTACTTCTAGCCAGATTAACTGATCAATCACTGGATTCCTAACAACAGTTATAGTTGACCAAATTATTTAAATCTGAATTTGTCTTAGCAGGTAAGTGATCTCAAGGGCTATCGCTATTATGGAAAGTTGTAAAGGTGGAAGAATGATCCATGAAACTTGATATTGAATGCAGCCAAAGATGATTTCTAAAATAACATTGATTGCGACAGACTATTTGTTTTCACTAAATGTTTAGTAATTCGTCACTAGTGAATATTTGAGCCAGCTTTTGAGATCTAGAATTTGCTTGAGGAATACCTTTTGTGAGTTGAGGTTTTAGACCATGCATCCTGCCTCAGTGCGAGGTTACAGATCACTTTTTTTGCTTGTTTACATGTTCATAAGCCTGCTTCCATGCCAATACAAGGAATGCCAAATAAATAGCATCTATACGCTTGTTAATCCTTGGATACTTTGTGATGCAAGATGAGAAAACTTCTCCATTCTTAGTAATTTTATTGTTGCTGTAATGATGTAAAAATGTACCTACAAATTAGATGATGGATATGAAAGGAGACCATGTTCTGATCAGCTCAGAAACCCAGTGGCATCTTCATGAAAAAGGCATGATTAAGTGGGAATGGGATGGGTAAGAAACAAATTCTGTCCATCATGAGTGTATTCTACCTTCTGTTTTAATTTCAGAATGCCATCATCTGCAGTACTTTACTTTTGTTTTAGATGAACAGCAAATAGTGTGTTCCATGACTAAGAGATCAGATATTTCTATCTTGCATTTACAGAACAGCTACAATGGTCTTGGGGCACAACAAGCTCTTGAAGGTAAGTCATCAAAAAGTCAACACTTCTGGTGTATGTTTCTACTTTGAAAAGCGTTAAAATTGTTATTTTGTGTTGTGCTGAGTTCAGTTCATAGTATTTGATCAAGCAATGCAATCTGGATCGAAGATTTACATTAATGTTCAAAATGCCCTTGTCTGTGTGTATTTTTTATGTGTAAGCTTATTTCACCATCATGGATATGATGCATGATTTAAGTAAATTTAGATACAATTCCAAGATGAGGCAGTGTATGCATGAGGGAGTTGACCTTTGTAATTTTCCATTATAACAAGTGTATCCTGATAACTAGATTTTGTAATGAATATATTGTGAAATCATAAGACTTGAGAACAGAATTAGGCCATTTAGCCTATTGAGTCTTCTCCTCCATTCAAATCATGGCTAATGTATTTTTTCTTTCAATTCCATTCTCTCCTGCCTACCTTCCCCATAGCCTTTGGTGCCCTTATTAATCAAGAACCTATCAATCCGACTTAATTTTATGCAATTTTTGAGGTGTTAAATATAATTGATTTAAATAATTATATTGAACTAATCTATACCTAACATTTATATTTGTCATGCAGTCATGGCAAAGTTCTGCCCATCTTTTCTCACCATTCATAATGTTCAAATCAACCTTCTTGATTTATGAACTCCTTGATAGTACCTGCTTGTCATAAAAGATACAATGTAGAAATAAATTTCTTAGTATAATCTTTCCTAATAAGAACCCCCAACTCACTACAAGTCAGTAAGTGCATAGTTGGACCTAATTATTCCTGCAAATACCCCCTCAACTGTAAATAGCAAAAAGAGTGTATTTTGTGAAATTCCATATTTATTTCTTAGTTGTTGAAATGACATCAATTGATCTTGTTCAAAACGATCCTCTACGTTTTTAATACCATTGTGAAACCAAATATTCATAAATTGATTATCTTTAGTAAAAAGTTATTCTGAAACAGAGGTATTTTTGGCAAGATACTGCCCTTTATTCCAAATTTATTATTTAGCTTGTTCCAAATAGTAATCATATATTTAAGCAATGGTGCTTTCTTTGCAGCAGTTCTGTTTTAGATGTGGTGATAAAATAGGAACCTTCTTACATTCTACTTGGTCATGTACTAAAGTTAGCATGTACAAATGTTCCTATTTCTGTTCCACATCTAAAATGCATCTGTGATATTTCCGATATTGATTTATGTAGTTTTAGTGGTATGAGGTATAATTATTGTAGAAAATTATGTAGTACTAATCTGTATTTTGCATTTATAATTGACACCATGCTATCTAAACACCAATCAGACCAGGAACTTTCCATTCTCTCGCACCCCACCCCCCCCCAGTCGTGCACTCTCATTTTGGAGAATAATGCTGTGTTCTCCAGGCAAATCGTTCCTTTCATCTCATTAGTTTCAGGTGTGGATAGGTTTGGTCCCCATCTTTCTCTTAACAACAATTTTTACTGGAGAAAGCAGTATTATTATAGTCCTTAATTATGTAAAGTTCACTTTAATCCAGTAATTTCTATAATTTACAGAATGTTATTTTAAATTGGAATTCCCCCCCCCCATCACTGGTGTTGTAAGAGCATTGCGCTAAACACTACGTGAACTGTGCCACCATTATAATTGATACCCCTCCCTCAAGTTTACAGATAAAGCTGTACTAATATATATAAAATACTAATAAAGACTCTTATGAGGCAGGGTTAGGGAGACACTTTGAGAGAGTCACCCCAGAGGATGGCTCTTCATCCTGGGTGCCATCATTTTATTCAAATACAATTTTATTCAAACAGCTGCTGTGGGAGGGCACGATCAGGACGCTCTGCTGGCTAAAATGTTTGCACCCATCTTTGTCAAGGGGTTGTGTTCTGCTTTGGAGAATATTTACTTTTACAATTTTAAACTTTTATTTAATTGTTTTATTTCTTTTTATTTATTTAAAAATATTTTTATTTATTTCATTTTTTGGCCACTTGAGTGGGTTGCTGGTTGCTTGAATTCCGAATTTCAAGGATTTTACTGTACTTCCCTTTGCTTATCAAGCCATGGCCCTATAATTGGTTTATTTTGTTACGTACCAGACAGCAGCAATAGAAATCAGGACATGGTGTTATTTAAAATAATATTTTAAAATTATTAATAAACAAAAATATAACACTATCTAATTTAACTAACTTATCTAAGCTTATCTACTGGTGTGTGGTATAACCCAAGCCACCACAGCTCAAGGCGCAGTATTGAAAAGGCAGTTCAAAGTTCACTTTCAGAAATTCATTGATGATGAGGAGTGTGGTGTGATGCCGTAGGTTGGAGACATGAAAATCTGCCTCTCCTGGCAGAATTAATTAAAACCCAATTTGGAAAAAAGCTTTTTAAAATTAAGATATTAGGATTTGTCTTAAACTTAACTACAATGGCTATAAAGAAATCAAAGGCTCAAACTGCAAAGAAAACGACTATTAAAGAGGTCAGTATGATTAAAGAAACAGAAGCTACCTTAACTATGGGAGATCAACTCACTGTGACAACCAAAATCAATGCGACTTCAGCGCCACTTCTTTGGGGAGCTGGCGAAGATGGCGCTGGAGTTCAGAAGAGGATTCTTCAACTTCAAATGTTGCAAGAGTGAATGCACACAATGGAATCCATGTCTTTACATAGAATAACTGAGCCAGCTAAGCCTACATCTGCTAGCATTGCTAGTCAGATTAGGACTAAGCAAATGGCTCGTAAACAAGTACGACCAATCCCAACATCCCAAGAAGAGGAAGAAATATTTGGAGGGAGCAGGACCATCATATTGTGGAGAAGGGCCCCAGTTTAGATAGTGGAAGGAAGGAAATTTGAATTTTATCAGGCTAAACTTCAAAGTGCAGATCCTTCAGATCAACTTTTTATACTTACGGAACAAATCAAAAGAATGACTAGTCATATGGATTTGCATTTCATGTCTGTAAATCTGAATCTAATATACAATTTCAATCCCTTAAAGGTGAAATAAATTTTATTAAAGTTGAAATGGCAAAATATGCTAAAACTGTGGATAAAGTTGAAGCTAAAGTTCAGAAAATTGAAGATATTCAAGGTTATCATTTTGAAGTACAAAAGATACAGTTAATAAAATGGAAGATTCTTTCACGGTTTGGGAAGTTCAACGGAAGAAACTTTTACAGGAAAGTGGTGTATTGGAGAATCATAGTCATAGAAATAATGTTAAAATTGTTGGACTGCCTGAAGATTTTAAAGATCCCAACCCACTACAGTTTTTTCAAAGATGGATTCCTGAAGCTATGGGCCCTGAAAATTTTCCGAATGGATTGGAATTGGTCAAGCTCATGTTGCTAATAGAAAGAAACCATTTCTGGGACAAGTGCCATGTTTTATTCTAATTAGATGTTTACATTATCAAGATAAAGAAATGATATTAAGATTGGTGATCCAAAATGCTAGAAAACAGCAAGGCCTCCTAATGATTGGAAATAATAGAGTATTTTTCTATGCAGATTTGAGTATGTCTATTGTTAAAGAAGAAAATAATTTAATCCTGCAAAATCTGTTCTTTGGAAGATTGGATATAAATTTGCTTCTCGCTATCCGGCTATACTTAAAGTTTTCACTGGAAAAAATCTACTGCAATTTTTTTCCAATGAAGATAAAGCTTTGGAATTTGCTCATTCGTTGCCCAATAATAAACAAGATTCAACTCAAAGCCGCCTTTTCAGAAGCTGAAATTGAGCCAAGATAACTTGCAAGATAGATGTCAGGTGTTGGAATATTGAGAATTGATTGAAATTAATGATTATCAAGAGAACAAGGATCTTGAGGAAGCTTTTCATACTTGATAGAATGATATAAATATGTTTTTATATATTCTGTCTGGGGGAGCGGACTTTTTGTCCTCTCCTTCCACAGCCACGTGTCACTTAGTGGCAAGAGCCACTTCCCATATAATAGAGGGGACTAGTACTGGTTTTTTTTTAACATATCAGTACTTTTTTGTTTTTCTTTTTCTCTGGAGAAGTTATTTATTGGGATGAGTGGCAAGAGTTAGGTACTTTTAAATTTGAGATATGGTGGGAAATAATTTAAATTTTGTAACTTTTAACATGAATTGGTTTAATAATACAATTAAGATAAAAAAGATTTCAGCTTATATTAAAAAAAATTGAGAGTTGATGCTGCTTTTTTTTACAAGAGATGCATTTAACTGAAAAATAATTTCAAAAACTATAAAGAAAATGGGGAGGTCAATTTATAGCTTCTTTAATTCTAAGGCAAAAGGAGTTGTTATTTTAATTAATAAGAAATTACCTTTTAAATTACAATCTATTATAAATTGTGCGGCTAGATTTGTTTAATAAATTGTCAAATTAATCTGAAATCTTGACACTTATGAACTCAGATGATGAAAAATTTATTCAGGATGCTTTTTTCCATCTTGCTGAAGCAAATGAAGATGTGAAAATTGGTGGGGATTTTAATTGTTGTCTAGATCCATTATTGGATGAGTCACAAAAACCATTAACTAGGAGGAGTCACGTGAGGAGTGGCCGGTAGGGTAAAACCAGCCCTCTCCAGAAAAAAAGTCAAGAAAAGACAAAGTTCAACAAATACAAAATATAAGAAATAAAAGATAAAGTTGCAGAGAAGAGAAAGAAGATGGCACCCAAGAAGGAAAAAGTAAAAACAACTGGAAAAAAAGAAAAGTCACCGGAAAAGAAAGAAGGCCTTACCTGCACGAAGGAACAGGGAGCTGTGGTGGCGAAGAATGGATGGTGCCAGCCCTGCGGAGTTGCGACTCCCCCCGACCGGTGGACTGCAAAAATAGCTCTCTGAGCCAAACAGAAGTGCGCAACTGCACATGCGCGTGTAGTCGCGCATGAGCAGAGCGCAATCAAAGGTAAAAGAAAACACAGATGGGGGGGGCTTAGCCGAGGAGGGGGCAACCACGGCGCAACCAGCTGAGGGACACCTGACACCAGGGCTCTCAACTGGAAGATGAGGAAGGCGGCAGGAGAGGGAGTGAGCTAACAGGCGAGAAAGAAAGTTGACGGGGTGAACGGCAAGAGGAGCAGCAGCAGGAGGCCCGACAGATGAGCAGCTCAGAAGGAAAGGACCAACAGCAAAAGGCCCAGCAAGAAGAAGCCTAACAAAGTGATACAAGCAACTCATCAGGAAAATCAGAAGAGACAGATACAAAGAAGAGAAGAAGACACAAACACAGGTACAGACACAGAAGAAAAAGACCAAGATCTTCACAGAGAAATAGAAGGTGAAACAGAGGGAAAGAATTTAGATAAAGCTTTTTTTCAAGAACAAATGAGAGCATTAAAAGAATGGCTGTCTTTAGAATTTAGTGCAATTAAAAGAAAAATGAAAAGAACAGAAGTTAAAATGCAAAGAGTAGAACTAGTCATGACAGAAATAGGGAAAAGAGTAGAAAATGTTGAAGAACGAGAAACAGCTGTAGAAATGGAAGTAAACGATTTAAGAGGAAAATTGGAAGAAAGTGACAAAAAAATTAAAGAGACTCAAGAGTTGTTAGCTCAGAAAATTGATATGTTGGAAAATTATAGTCGGCAAAACAACATAAAAATAGTGGGCCTGAAGAAAGATGAAGAAGGAACAGATATGAAGGAATTGTAAAAGAATGGATCCCGAAGGTCCTGGGAACAACAGAAATGCAGGAAGAAATGGAAATAGAAAGGGCACACAGAGCACTAGCTCCGAAACCACAGATACATCAAAAACCAAGACCCATCTTAGTAAAATTTTTGAGATATATGACAAGAGAAAATATACTGGAGTGGGCAAGGAATAAAATTAGAGAAGATAATAAACCATTGGAATTCAAGAGTCACAAATATTTTTTTACCCAGACATAAGTTTTGAACTTTTACAAAAGAGGAAGGAGTTTAATACAGCAAAATCGATCCTATGGAAAAAAGGTTATAAATTCATGTTAAGACATCCAGTTGTCTTTAAAGTATTTATCCCCGGGGAGCAAAACAGGCTGTTCTTGGACCCAGAGGAAGCACAAGAATTTGCAGAGTGTTTGCAGGACAGAAGGAGAGATGAAGAGATGTAATAAGAATGAAGAATGGCAATAAAGTATATATCAAGATGTAAAAACTATGTATATGTAAAGAATTAAAGAGGGAAAAGAGAAGGGAAGGAAGGAAATAAGGGGAAAAAAGGGAGAGCTTTGTCATATGTGTAAAAAAAAAAAGAAAAAAAAGTGTTTTCTGAGGGGGGTTGCAGGGGGAGAGTATAACCATCACTGCGAAATCAGTTGACACTTGCGAACAAGATCGCAATCCAAATGGAATGGGGAGTTGTGGTTGCCCGGCAAGGGATAGGGGGCTACTCAGAGAGGAGGGGGCATTTGGGGTTAAGGTAATATTGGGTGTGGGAGTTGTTGGAGTATTTTATGTTTTAAATGTGTTGTCATACATTGAGTTTATAAAGGGAAAACAGAGATGAAAATGGGGAAAAGGGGGATGATGGTGGTGGTGAGGAAATGGAAATGAGGTGTAAACAAGATATAAGATGGCCAAGTTGAACTATATGACTATAAACATTAATGGAATATATAACCAAATTAAAAGGAAGAGCCTATTAGATTTACTAAAAAAAATTGATATAGCATTTGTGCAGGAAACACATCTAACTGAAGTGGAACATAACAAATTAAAGAGAGACTGGGTAGGACACGTAGCAGCAGCATCACATAATTCAAAAGCTAGAGGTGTAGCTATATTAATTAATAAAAATATACCAATCAAAATAGAGGAGGTAATAATAGATCTAGCAGGCAGGTATGTAATTATAACATGTCAGATATAACATAACATAACAATAACAGCACGGAAACAGGCCATTAGGCCCTTCTAGTCCGCACCGAACCATATACTCAGAATTTTGGAATTTGCTCAATATATATGCACCTAATGAGGAGAATCAAAAGTTATGTAGGATATTATTTTGAAGATTGTAGATATACAAGGAAATATATTGATAGGAGGCGATTTTAACATTAATTTGGATCCAATTGTGGATAAAACAGGACAAAAGACAAGCAAAAAGAATAAAGTAGCCAAATTTATGGTTAAATCAATGCAGGAAATGAAACTTAAGGAGGCAGTACCCAAGAGAGAAGGAATATTCATATTATTCGGGTAGGCATAAAGCATACTCAAGGATTGATATGCTTTTGTTGTTGGCCCATATTCAATGGAGAGTTGGGAAAACTGAGTATAAAGCTAGATTACTATCTGATCATTCATCTCTGTTATTAGCAATAGAACTGGAGGACATCCCACCAAGAACATAGATGGAGGTTAAACTCCATGCTACTTAAAAGGCAGGAATTTAGAGAGTTTATTGAACGCCAAATTAAAACATATTTTGAAATAAACACGGAATCAGTGAAAGACAAATTTATATTATGGGATGCAATTAAAGCCTTCATTAGAGGGCAGATAATAAGTTATGTAACTAAGATGAAAAAGGACTATAATCGGGAAATCTTTGGCTTGGCTTCGCGGACGAAAATTTATGGAGGGGGTAAAAGTCCACGTCCGCTGCAGGCTGAAAAGGGAGATAGCAAGTATAGAAAAGGAACTAGTAAAAAGAGATGATATAAGTTCCTCAACATGATTATCCAACTGCACGAAAACCAACAAGGTCGGGTCAGATACAGCAATGAGCTCTCTGAACCCTTCTCCATTAACAATGGCGTGAAGCAAGGCTGTGTTCTCGCACCAACCCTCTTTTCAATCTTCTTCAGCATGATGCTGAACCAAGCCATGAAAGACCCCAACAATGAAGACGCTGTTTACATCCGGTACCGCACGGATGGCAGTCTCTTCAATCTGAGGCGCCTGCAAGCTCACACCAAGACACAAGAGAAACTTGTCCGTGAACTACTCTTTGCAGATGATGCCGCTTTAGTTGCCCATTCAGAGCCAGCTCTTCAGCGCTTGACGTCCTGCTTTGCGGAAACTGCCAAAATGTTTGGCCTGGAAGTCAGCCTGAAGAAAACTGAGGTCCTCCATCAGCCAGCTCCCCACCATGACTACCAGCCCCCCCACATCTCCATCGGGCACACAAAACTCAAAACGGTCAACCAGTTTACCTATCTCGGCTGCACCATTTCATCAGATGCAAGGATCGACAATGAGATAGACAACAGACTCGCCAAGGCAAATAGCGCCTTTGGAAGACTACACAAAAGAGTCTGGAAAAACAACCAACTGAAAAACCTCACAAAGATAAGCGTATACAGAGCCGTTGTCATACCCACACTCCTGTTCGGCTCCGAATCATGGGTCCTCTACCGGCACCACCTACGGCTCCTAGAACGCTTCCACCAGCGTTGTCTCCGCTCCATCCTCAACATCCATTGGAGCGCTCACACCCCTAACGTCGAGGTACTCGAGATGGCAGAGGTCGACAGCATCGAGTCCACGCTGCTGAAGATCCAGCTGCGCTGGATGGGTCACGTCTCCAGAATGGAGGACCATCGCCTTCCCAAGATCGTATTATATGGCGAGCTCTCCACTGGCCACCGTGACAGAGGTGCACCAAAGAAAAGGTACAAGGACTGCCTAAAGAAATCTCTTGGTGCCTGCCACATTGACCACCGCCAGTGGGCTGATAACGCCTCAAACCGTGCATCTTGGCGCCTCACAGTTTGGCGGGCAGCAGCCTCCTTTGAAGAAGACCGCAGAGCCCACCTCACTGACAAAAGGCAAAGGAGGAAAAACCCAACACCCAACCCCAACCAACCAATTTTCCCTTGCAACCGCTGCAATCGTGTCTGCCTGTCCCGCATCGGACTGGTCAGCCACAAACGAGCCTGCAGCTGACGTGGACTTTTTACCCCCTCCATAAATCTTCGTCCGCGAAGCCAAGCCAAAGAAGAAAAGAAGAATGAAAAAGAGAGAATTGGCGGACAAAAAAATAAAATACGAAACATTACAAATGTACAAGGTGGAGAAGAATATAATGAAAATAAAGCAAAAGTATTACGAACTGGGAGAAAAAAAAAACACACAAAATATTAGCCTGGCAACTTAAAACAGAACAAGCTAAAAGAACTGTATTGGCATCAAGGAAAAAGGACAAACAAATTACATATAACCCAATAGAGATTAATGAGAACTTCAAGGAATTTTATGAACAATTATACCAAACTGAGAATGAGGGGGAAAGATGATAAAATTGAAGAGTTTTTAGCTAAAATTGAACTGCCGAACTTGCAAGAAGAGGAACAAAACAAACTGATAAAACCATTTGAAATAGAGGAAGTACAGGATATATTAAAAAAGCTGCCGAACAATAAAACACCTGGAGAGGATGGATTCCCAATAGAATTCTATAAAACATTTAAAGAGTTATTAATTCCTTCTCTCCTGGAAGTAATGGACCAGATCGAAGAAACACAAAACTTGCCAGATTCATGTAAGACATCAATAATTACACTAATACCAAAGACGGGGAAGGATCCATTAACACCAGCATCATATAGACCAATATCTCTACTTAACTCAGATTATAAGATAATAGCGAAATTATTAGCAAACAGATTGGTCGATTGTGTACCAAAAATAGTAAAACAAGATCAAACTGGATTGATTAAGAAAAGACGAACAGCGAATAATATCTGTAAACTTATTAATCTAATTCATGCAGTTCAAGGAAATAAGAAGCCAAGAGTGGCTGTTGCTTTAGACACAGAAAAAGCCTTCGACAGAGTAGAATAGAGCTATTTATTTAAAGTATTACAGAGGTTCAATCTACCAGAAAAATATAAATTGGATTAAAGCATTATATAATGAACCATTGGCAAAGGTAATAGTAAATTAATATGTATCGAGCCAATTTAAATTAAGTAGATCAACTAGACAGGGATGTCCATTATCCCCCTCATTGTTTGCCTTAGCAATAGAACCATTGGCAGAACTGATAAGAGCAGAAAATAAAATAAAAGGGATAAAAATAAAGGAGAAGGAGTATAAAATCAGCTTTCTTGCAGATGACAAAACCAGAAATATCAATAAAAGAATTACGTAAGAAATTGAAGGAGTATGGAGAAATATCGGGGTACAAGATCAGCGCAAATAAAAGTGAAATGGTGCCAATGAGTAATGTGGATTATACAGAATTTAAAAAAGAATCACCATTTAAATGGCAAGCACAAGCAATCCGATACCCAGGTATCAGGTTAGATAATAACTTAAGCCACTTGTACAAACTAAATTATCAGCCACTAATAAAGAAATTGCAGGAAGACTTAGAACACTGTAAAGAATTACCACTAATGTTGATAGGGAGAGTAAATTGCATTAAAATGAATGTTTTCCCAAGGATATAATACTTATTTCAATAGTTGCCAATTCCCTTCACAGAAAAATTCTTTAATGAACTAAAGAGAATAATAAGAAAATTCTTGTGGAAACAGGGGAAACCGAGGGTAGCTTTAGATAAATTAACAGGGAGGTATAACCAAGGTGGTTTGCAGTTACCAAACTTTAAAAATTATTATAGAGCTGCACAATTAAGGCATTTATCAGATTTTTACCAGACAAGGGAAAAACCAGACTGGACTAAGATAGAACTAGATAAAATAGGGGAGAAGGTACCAGAACATATACTTTATAAGTGGGATGAAAAGCTGGTGCAATATAAAAGCTCACCAGTATTGTATCATTTAATTAATATATGGAAGAAGATCCACTTAGAAAGGAAAAAAAACAAATTGCCAAATACCAAAATTGTTATTGACATAAAACCCACTAATCCCTTTTACAATAGACAACCTTTTCTTTAGAGAAATCGAGAGAAAAGGAATCAAAAGAATAGAAAATTGTTTTTTGGGAAATAATTTATTAACATTTGAACAGTTGAAATACAAATATGGAATAACTCATGGTACAATGTTTGCATATCATCAATTGAAAGCTTATTTAAAGGATAAATTGGGAAACAGACTGAGATTACCAGAAGGAAGCAACTTTGAATATGTGATTACAGACACATTGATAATTTAAAGATTTATAACAAACATGTACATTAAGCTGGAAGATGAGGAAAATGGTGAAATAAGCTATAAACCTAAACAAAAGTGGGAAAAGGATTTAAACATAAAGATAAAAAATGAAGCATGGGAAAAGTTATGTTCGGGAACTATGAAGAATATAATAAACACAAGGTTACGCATGATACAGTATAATTGGTTACACAGGTTATATATCCTGCCCCAAAAGTTAAAAGAATGGGATCCAACATTATCAGATAGATGTTTTCGCTGTAAGAAGGTAACGTGAACAACATTACATGCAGTTTGGGCATGTGAGAAAGTGAAAATGTTTTGGGAAGATCTAAATCAGATATTAAATAAAATCACAAAAAATAACATACCAAAAAATCCAGAGATCTTTCTTCTAAGTAACATAAGAAGTAAGGAATTAGGCCTCAAATTGGATAAAGTGCAAAAAAGACTTATGATATCCTTAGCAGAAGCAAAAAAATGTATAATGTCAACTTGGAAAATGGAAGAGAGCCTGAGAATACAGCAATGGTACATGGAAATGAATAAATGTATTCCATTGGGAAAAAAATAACATATAATTTAAAAAATAAAGTCACATTATTTGAAAAAATTTGGGGACCATATATGGAACATAACAGAGAGAGCTTGCCTCCCACCTCAACCCCCTAAAATGATAAGAAGACAAAACAACTTGATTCAGTGTGTAAAAGTAGATGACACATTTTTCTTGTTTACTTTTCATTGTGTGAAGACATTGTTTCATGGATTTATTGTATATGTTGAATATTAATTGGTTTTGGAGGGGGTGGGAAGGGGGAAGGGAGGGTAGGGGTGAATAAAGGGAAAAAATGCAACTGTATATTTAATGTTTGTTTATATTTTGGTTGATATGGTTCACAGTGTGAAAAATATTTAAAAAATCCCAATAACTAGAACAAAAACTGCTAAAAAAAATTAACTTTGATGAACGATTTTAATTTAGTTGAATTTCAGAAAATTAAATCCAAAAGAAAAGGTTTATTCATTTTATTCTTGTAGACATGAATAGATATGTTTTTAATTTCAGCCGAATTGCAAGGACGACTTATTTATGCAGAATATAAGGCTAGGATTTTGTCATATCATTCACCTCTGTTTATTTAATGTGTAAGTTTTGAAAAAGAAAAATAATTCTTTAGATGGATGTTTAATCTTTCATTATTGGGAAACATCGATTTTTGTAATTACGTAAGAAAACAAATTCAGGAATATTTAGATGTTAACACCAATTCTGTTGACAGTAAATTTGTTTTAAGGGATGCTTTATAGGCTTATTCAAGAAGTTAAATAATAAGCTATTCCACTAAAATTAAAAAAGATTATCTTAAAGAATAAATTGGAAAAAGAAATAGAGGTTTTAGAAAAAGATTGCATAAAAATACATGTGAAAGGAAAAAGCGTTTTAATAAATAAGAAATTGTATTACAATTTGATACAAACTTTTAGAGAAATAAATTGAGAAAACTAGTCAGAGGTATTATGAATTGTAGGAAAGAGTGCATAAGGTTTTGGTTTGGCAATTGAAGACGGAATAGACTTCAAAGAATATTAATGCTATTTTAAAAAAATTTTAATTACTTACAAGTCTCAAGATATAAATGATTCTTCTAAGGATTTTAATTGTAATTTATATAGATGTTAATCTGATAATGATGAAATTAAGATTAATAACTTTCTATCTGAAAATTATCTTTCTGCTTTAAATTGCCAAGATCTGAAATATTTAGATTTCCCCATTTACAGTTAAAGAAGTTATTAATCTTCTTAATTCTATACAAAGTAGTAAATCTCCAGGATGGTTTTCCATCAGATTTTTAATAAAAAAATGAAGGATTTGATAATACCTCCCTTAATGGAGGTATTGAAACAAGCAAAAGAGACCTATTCTTTACTGGAATCTTTTTCAAATACATTTATAACTAAGAAAGATAGAGAGAAAAACTGAATCTTTGTTCAGTTTTGTTATTAAAAATGTTGATTATAAAATTATAGCTAAGCTTTTAGTGAATAGATTGATTAAATATTTACAGAATTTAATTTATACAGATCAATCTGGTTTTGTTAAAAACTGATATTCTACAGGCAATATTGCTAAATGAATAAGTTTAATTCATATGTCTCAGAAGAAATCAGATTTGGCATTGGTTTTATCTTTAGATGCTGAAAAGACTTTTGATAGATTAGAATGGAGTTATTTATTTAAGGTGTTAGAAAAAATTGGATTTAGATCAGTATTTGTCATTTGGATTAAAATTTTATTAAAAGTCCTTCTGCTAAAGTTGTGACTAATGGACAAGTTTCAGCTTTTCCGTTAACTAGATCAACTAGACATGATGTCCATTATCTCCAGCTCTATTTGTTTTAGGAATTGAGCTTTTAGCACAGTTGGTAAGACAAGATATTAATATTAAAGGAATTAAAGTTAGCAGTGAGGAATTTAAGATCAATTTATTTGCTGATGATGTTTTGATTTATATTGTGACAGATTATATTCTGTTTTATATTGTATATAGATATGTTTTAAAGGAGATAAATTGTGACAGGTTTTTTTTAGCGTAGGTCACATACAAACACTTGAAAACAGACCTCATTTAAAATGCCAGAGCTTTGCTCAAGACAGACAGTCCAGGCTCCGGGTGCCTTTGCAAAAACTTTGAAGAGTGCCTATAAGGACTTCACAAGTAGGTGTTAATTGGACATGCTGTGGAATAATGGATTATTATTTTGGAAAGCAACAGATGAACGAACTCAGAAGATGAGGTATGGTTCTGCAGTCTGAGTGCAGTTTGCTGTTCTAAGAGGGTCATGTGGTTTATTCTTAGAGAGAGAGAATTCAGTTCTACAGTTCGGCAGCAGCAGCTGGGTCTGGAACATGACAAGCTGGTGTGACAGTATATAGATATGTTTTGGCGAGATAAATTGGGAAAGGTTTGTTAGAGTAGATTACATACAAACATTTTAAATCAGATCTTATTTAAAATACTGGAGCTCTGCCCCATGTTAGGCATATCAGCTCCACAGCTTTTGCAAGACCTTTGAAGAGTACTTAAGAGACTTAATTAATGGATTGTTGCTTACAAAAGGCAACAGATGAAAGATCTTGTTGGAGCTGCAGATTGTCTGGAAGAGAAAAAACTTGTTGTTCTAAGAGGGTCATGTGGTTTTGCAAGCAGGGAGAGTCAAACAGGCTTTGTCTCGGGTGGGGAGACACACACACACACACACACACAGACACAGACACACACACACACACACACAGATCACTTGTACAGTGTTACAGCCAGCAGAAGCAGCTGGGACTGGAACAGAACAAGCTAGCAAGCTTGTGGAAAGCCCCATTTGAAAGACGGCCTGGTCAAAGCCTTTGTGGTTCATGCAAGAGGAGAGGACTAGCTGTCTAATGTTTCACTTGGAATAAGGGAAACAAAAAGGAACTCTGTGGTGACCTGAAAGAAAGAGGTTATCATCTGGAGAACCCTGAAGGGGCAGGTTTCATCAGCAAGACGCTGAGGTGTCTGAAATAACAAATCTCTCTCTGACGACTGACAAGAACCTTACTGAGCGGTAACCATTTAGCTTTCAAGCACCAAAGCCTGGCGAACGTTATAAATATTAAATTCTGTGCACAGTATAAGAATTGCCTGCAACCAGTGAACTTGGAGGAATGAAATGTGAGATTGGACTGTGAACCAAAGAACTTTTCTGAACTTACACACACATTACATACACGTGCGCTTAGAATTAGAAGGGGGTTAAGTTTGGTTAGTTAAGTTAAAGTTTGATTCTGTTTTCATGTTTAAAGATAATTAAAAGCAACTTTTGCTTAAGTAACCATTTGTCTGGTGAATATCTATTGCTACTGGGTTTTGAGGTGCTCTGGACTCAGAACATTTTATGGGGGATCGTCCGCTTGGCATGCGTGTGGAAAAACAGCAGAAATGGATGTTGATACATTTTTGTCACAACCATCACCTGCAGAGCAAGAACAGAGGAACTGATGGTTATTTCTAAAGCATTAAAACTGATTGAAGTCAAGCATTGTATGAGGAAAATACAAATACAGAGGATTATAGTGAAATATACAGGTGAGGGAAAATTTGTTGAGAAAGACAGAAAATTTTCCAAAGGATAGATTTGTTGAGTTGCAATTGGAATTGGAGAAATTGAGGGTGGAAGAAGAAAGAGAAAAACAGAGGGTGGAAGAAGAAAGAGAGAAATTTAAGGTGGAAGGAAAAAGGGAAGGTGTTGGAGGCTGAGAAACAGAGGATATATGAGGCAGAGGAAATATGGGTTAGAGGTATGATGAAAGACCAAGAAAATATGACTTTGAAAAAGATTAAAAGGGACAGACAGTTTCAATTAGAGAAGTTAAAAATTGAGATGGAGGGAAGTAAGAGAATTGAGACTGTAACTCCTGGAGAGAGGTTTTTGGCTAGTAGAGGGGTAAATCTAGTTCCTCCTTTAGTTGAGGGTGATATAGATACATATTTTCAGATTTTTGAAAAGGTTGCTGAGAGATCAAGATGGCCAGAAGAAAAATGGCCTCTTATGCTCCAAAGTGTATTGAAAGGAAAAGCACAAATTGGATTCTCTAGTTTGATTGCAGAGTAAGTGGCAAATTATGATACTGTTAATCAAGCAGTATTGAAATCTTATGAGTTGGTTCCAGAAGTATATAGACAAAAATTTAGAAATTTGGTGAATATCTTTTCCTGCTGGGTTTTGGGGTCCTGTGGGCTCGTATGGATCTTATATGGATTTTTCCCTGGAAAAAATCTGTATGTTTTGACTGTTCGTGTGCCTCAAAAGGAATAAATAATGATCTTGACAGATTGAGAGAATTGATATTAATTGAGGAAATTGAAAGGTGTGTTCCAAATTAGATTAAATTATACCTGGATGAGAGAGACATGGGGACGTGGCGGCAAACTGCTAGATTAGTGGACGAATTTGCTCTAATTCACAAAAATACATTCCAGAATAGTGAGCATTTTCAGAGAGTTAATCTAGAACAGATTAATAAGCCTGTTCAAAAGGTTAATGTGGAGCAGACTAATAAGCCTGAAATTAAGTCTGAAGAGAATGTTAAGAGGAATGATGGAGGTAAGGTGGGATAGGTTAGAACTTGTGGATTTGTATGTCATTTTTGTAAGAGACCTGGTCATGTTATTGCGATTATCTAATATTGAAAAAGAGACGATCAGAGAAGGTTTTACCATAAGCATGTATTCAGACAGTTGAATTTAAGGAGAGCAGATGTTCCAAACCTGGTAAGGATGTCATGTATGTTTTCAAACCTTTTGTGTCAGAGGGCTTGGTTTCTGTAATGGAGGGAGAATCACAGGTTCCAGTTAAAATTCTTAGAGATACGGGGCTGCTCAGTCACTGTTATTGGAAACTGTTTTAACTCTTGATCAGAAGACTGACACAGGGGAGACAACTTTGATTAAAGGTGTTGGAGGTGAGTTAGTCGATATCTCTTCACAACATTGTGCTGAATTCAGAATTAGTTAAAGGACCTGTTGTAGTAGGAGTAATTTCAAAGTTACCCATGCTAGGTGTTTCATTTTTATTCGGGAATGATTTGGAAGAGGTTAAAGTTGGGTCAGTAGGCCTAGTGAGGATGAGGTTAAAGAGGACTGTGAGATGTATCCTGCATGTGCTGTAACAAGGTCTGTGACTAAGAAAATAATGAGGGCTGAAGAAGATCCATTAGATAGAGACTTGTCCAGTGCATCTGAAATAGTTTTGAAAGAGCAGGGTAATAGAGTAAGGATTTCTATTTGTCAAGGAAAGACTTAATTCTACAACAGAAAACAGATACAGATGTTGTTGACTTAAAGGAAAAAGGAGTAAGTGAACAGGAGATTAAAGAAATGGCTTGTGGATATTACTTGAAGGGTGAATTGTTGATGAGAAAATGGAGACCTCTTGATATTTCTGCTAATGAAGAGTGGGGGGGGGGTTGATTCATCAGGTTGTTGTTTCTAGAAATTACCGTAATGAAATTTTAATTCAAGCCCACAGTACACCTTTGGGTAGTCATCTTGGTGTAACGCCATCTTGGTGTAAAGCAAACCATGAATAAGATTTTGAGTCTATTTTTTCTGGCCTGGTTTGAGGAAGGATGTTGTAAATTGGTGCAGGACATGTCATTTTTGTCAGGTTGTGGGGAAACCTAACCAGGATTCTCCAATGGCTCCATTATTACCTATTCCTGTTGTTGGGGAACCTTTCACTTGGGTTATTGTGGATTGTGTAGGTCCCCTGCCTAAAACTAAGTCTTGGAATCAGTACTTATTAACAATTATGTGTACAGCATCAAGATTTCCAGAGACTATACCATTTGGGAATATTAAAGCCAAAACGGTGGTAAAGTCGCTGGAAAGATTTTTCCACAGTTTTTGGATTACCAAAAGAGATCCAGAGTGATCAAGAATCAGACTTTATGTGTGGGTTGTTTCAGCAGTTGATTTATGTGTTGGGGAAAAAACAGATCACTTCACCTGTGTACCATCCTGAAACTCAGGGAGCTTTGGAAAGATTTCATTCTACTCTTTAAAAATGTGGTGAGGATTTATTGTGTGGAGAATGGAAAAGATGGGGACAAAGGTATTCATTTATTGTTATTTGCAGCAAGGGAGGCTGTGCAGGAGTCATTAGGAGCCCTTTTGAAATTGTGTTTAGACATCAGGTTAGAGGACCTTATGTTGATAAAAGAACAGTGGGTTAATGAGGATGCGAATTTGAACTTGCTGGATTATGTTTCTAAATTTAAAGATAGGTTACAAAAATTGTGGACTTTGGCTCAAGAGAATTTAGAAATGACTCAGAGTAAAATCATGGATCAGAAGGTGGAATATTTGTTGAGAAATTATATTATTAGATCTTCAAACTCAGATTGGAATTCTCCTTATATTCTGGTACTGATTACAGGAAGGTTAATTCAGTAACTAAAACAGATGCTTATCCTATTCCAAGAATAGATGACTGTATTGATAAAATTGAGAAAGCTGAATTTCTTACTAAGTTGGATTTGTTGAAGGGTTACTGGTGTGTGCCTTTAACTGAGAGAGGAAAGAATATTTTGGCTTTTGTAACTCCAGCTGGTTTATATGAGTATAATGTGTTACCTTTTGGCATGAAAAGTGCCCCTGCAACATTCCAACGGATGATTAATTCGGTAATACAGATGCTTATATTGATGACTTGGTCACAAAAAATGACACATGGGAAGAACATCTAAAGGAATTGGACAAATTGTTTGCAATATTATCCAAAGCAAACTTAACTGTTAATTTAGCAAAAAGTCAATTTACAAATGCCACTGTAACATACTTGTGTCATGTAGTTGGTCATGGTGAAATTGCATCTATTCAATCAAAAGTGAATGCAATTTCTGAGTTTCCTATTCCCAATGGCAAGAAAGCAGTGAGAAGGTTTTTTTAGGAATGGCAGGATATTATAGGAAATTTTGCTGAGGTTTCTCTTCCTTTAACCAATCTTTTGAAGAAAGGGGAGAAATTTGTGTGGACTAAAGTTTGTCAGACAGCTTTAGAAAATTTAAAGGGGATGCTATGACATTTCCCTCTGTTAAAATCTCTTGATTTTTGACAAACCATTTTCTTTAGCATTGGATAGCAGTGAGGGAGCAGCAGATGCAGTTTTATTACAAAAACATAATGATACTGACCATCCAGTTGCCTACTTTTCAAAAAAATTCAATGTTCATCAAAAAAACTATTCCACTATTGAGTAAGAACTGTTATCTATAATATTTGCTTTGCGAAATTTTGATGTATATCTTAGTACCTCTCAATTGCGATATTTACTGACCAAATCTTCTGGTGTTTTTGAATAAAAACAGAAGATTATTAAACTCGAGTTTAATATTACAAGAATATAATCTGCAAATTAATCATATCAGAGGTACAAATAATGTGATAGATTGTTTGTCAAGATGTTAAAATTGAACTTGTATAGAAATACTTTCAACATTGGTTTACTTTATTATAACATGTTATATATTGTGTATTGTTTTCTTTAGTGATTTTAAAGACAGTTTAGTTATAACTGAATTTTAACTTAAGAGTTAAAATTCCTTTAAGGGGCAAAAGTATGACAGTATATAGATATGTTTCTGGGAGATAAATTGGGAAAGGTTTGTTAAAATGTTTGTATGTAACCTACTCTAAAACAGATCTTATTTGAAATACTGGAGCTCTGCCCCATGCTAGACATATCGCTCCACAGCTTTTGCAAGAGCTTTGAAGAGTGCTCAAGAGACTTCACTAATGTTTGTTGTTTACAAAAGGCAACAGATGAAAGATTTTGATGGAGCCGCAGAATTATAGTTCTGGGTATTCTCAGCTATCTTGTCTATTCAGTGGATATGTGGAGCCATTCATGTTGCAGCTATGCCAGCAAGGCTCCTTAACATTGACTCCATCATATTGACAACTACATTGGTGCAGCCAACTTCCACCCTGACCTCAAATTCTCTTGGTCCATCTTTGCTAACTCTCTTTCATTTCTTGATATCTCTGTTCCATTTCAGGAAACAAACTATCTGCAGACATCTGCTATAAAACCAGTAACTTCCTGTTACCTACACCTCTTCTCACCCCATCTACTGAAAGGATTCTAATCCTTTCTCTCAATTCCTCCATCTCTGTTGCATTTGCTCTAAGAATGAGGCTTTAAATTTCCTCCTTCAGAAAATGTAGCTTCCCCTCTACTACCATCCGCACATCTGCCCTGGCCCCTTCCCCATAGATGCAACAAGGATTGAGCTCCCTTGTCCTCAACTACCATCCTCTGTATCCACCATATTTCTGCCAGCTGCTGTAGAATCTGACTACCAGACACATCTTCCCCTCCCTTCACTTTGGGACCGATTCCCTTGTCCAGTCATCCCTTCCCCTAATCGTCCCCTTGATATCTACTGCGGTGACCACAAGAAGTGCTGAACTTGCACGTATAACTCCTCCCTCACCACTATTCAGGGCACCAAACAGTTCTTACAAGGGAAACCACACTTCACCTTTGAATCTGTATGGGTTGCTTACTATATCCAATGCCCTAATGCAGCAACCTCTATGTTGGGGAGACTGGATGTAGACTGGAAGATCATTTCACTGAGCACCTTTGCTCATTCTGCTCCCACAGAAAAGGCCTCCTTACGGCTAACCATTTTAATTCCACACAGCATTCCCACACCAGCAGTTAAGGATCCTCTTGGAAAGAGTGATCACAGTATGATTGAGTTTATTATATAAATGGAGGGTACAATAGTTCAGATTAAAACCGTGGCTTCATTTACTGTTAAATCAAGGCCACCCACAAACTGGTGAAACACCACCTTGTATTTCATCTTGGCATTCTCCAACTAGATGGCATTATTATCCTATTCCAAATTCCATTAACACCCCCCCCCACCCCCAGACACTCTCTATTCCTATCCCTCCATCTCCTTTCCTCCAGCTCCCACTCCCTTCCCTTCTATCAGAGAGCTGCTCTTTTCCTCCATCACTTGGCTTATTTTTCTTATACCCTACTGCTTGTGTGCTCCTTCTTCTCTATCGTTATTCCTGACTAAGTGCTCAGGGCCGAAATGTTGTTACCCTTTACTTGCTATGGGTGCTGTGTGACCTGCTGAGTTTTCCCAACACATTAGCATTTTGCACCTAATAATGTGTATCTCTGCAATAATTATTTTGCATGGTATATTTTACAATTTGAATGTTAGTGTTAAGTCACAGACCAACAGCAATAAAGTTCACCAAGCCAGTGCTATTTTTATTATAAAACAATATATTTATTAATAACTACTAATAATATAGCACATTAGTGCGCAAGTGTGCATGGGTGGGTGGGGGAATACTAAAACCATTACAGCTTAGGCACAATTCTGGAAAGTCATTCCAAAGTTCAGTCTTAGAAATCCCTTGTCAAAATGCAGACTTATAAACTGATGCACAGAAGTAATTACAAAGGACGTGGGAGAGACTGAGTGATCAGACTGATGAAAACTCACAAATTCTTGTTGAGTTTCTTGCTGATAAATATCCTTCCAGATGAACACTTGTCACAACTCCCCTTTTTCTTGCGTAGGGGAAACAAAATATGTGACTTCCACAATGCTTCCAAAACCCTGGTATTGTTCAGTCGAAATGACCATTACTTTGGTCATGATCCGATGCAGCAGTTCTCCTGCTTCCAAAACCCAGATATGGGTCAATCAAAGTGACCTTTCCTTTGATCACAGTTCTCCTGCTTCCAAAACCCAGGTATGGGTCAATCAAAGTGACCTTTCCTTTGATCACAGTGTGGTTCACTGTCTATGTTGGGCAGAATTAGCTGATTTCACACAGAGAGTCACTCCACCTCATTGTACCATGAAATGGTTGGTGGTCAATAATGAATGTTACTTCCTTCAGTGATCAACTCACAAAGACTCCCCACCTATATCCCTGAATAAAGCAACAAATGTTCTTTTTCTTCCTCCAGAGTATCATCTTCGGGTAAAGTCTGTCCTAGTTGTTGCAACCCAGTTTCTCCACAGCTGTGAATGTTTGCAACCTGCACTAGCCCTTAAAGTCATACACTAAATGAAATGGGAGCTCATAATACAAAGAAAATTTTGAGCTATAAGAACAAAATTTTAACTGCAATCTACAATGTTGGAAATAATACATCACTATTGTTACACAATATTCTTTTCTTTGGCTTGGCTTCGCGGACGAAGATTTATGGAGGGGGTAAAAGTCCACGTCTGCTGCAGGCTCGTTTGTGGCTGACAAGTCCGATGCGGGACAGGCAGACACGGTTGCAGCGGCTGCAGGGGAAAATTGGTTGGTTGGGGTTGGGTGTTGGGTTTTTCCTCCTTTGCCTTTTGTCAGTGAGGTGGGCTCTGCGGTCTTCTTCAAAGGAGGTTGCTGCCCGCCAAACTGTGAGGCGCCAAGATGCACGGTTTGAGGCGATATCAGCCCACTGGCGGTGGTCAATGTGGCAGGCACCAAGAGATTTCTTTAGGCAGTCCTTGTACCTTTTCTTTGGTGCACCTCTGTCACAGTGGCCAGTGGAGAGCTCACCATATAACACGATCTTGGGAAGGTGATGGTCCTCCATTCTGGAGACGTGACCCACCCAGCGCAGCTGGATCTTCAGCAGCGTGGACTCGATGCTGTCGACCTCTGCCATCTCGAGTACTTCGACGTTAGGGATGAAAGCGCTCCAATGGATATAATACAGACAAATATAGCATTTTCCAGCAACAAATACAGATAATGTTTCAAATTGCTCTGAAACATTTAAAACTTAACACCTTGAAAGGCAATCAGCAATTATGTTATCCTTGCCTTTAATATGAGTTATTAAATTATATTTCTGCAGAATTGGACTCCAATTTAACAATCGTCTATTTTTTTCATTTTATCAAGAACACTAAGGAATTATGGTCAGTATGCACAAGTGGTACCTGAGCAATGCATTTGTAAACATCAAAATGCTGCAAAGACAGTACAAGGGACAATAATTCTTTCTCTTATGTTAGAATAATTATTTTGATGTTCATTGAATTTCTTTGATAAGTAAGTCACTGGATGGTCAATATTATCACAACCCTTTTTTTGGAATAACATTGCTCCTGCAGCTTTATCACTAGCTTCTACTGCTAAAGAAAATGGCTTCTCAAAGTCATGTGATTTAAGCACAGGCTGGAGACATAAAATGGCTTTCAGTTTGTCAAATGATTCCTGACAAAGATCTGTCCAAACAAACTTTTCACCCTTCTTCAGAAGGTTAGTCAGAGGAATGGGGATATCAGCAATTTTTTTCAGAACTTTCGATAATACCCTACCATTCCCAAAAACCTCCTAACAGCTTTCTTAACGCTGGGAATGGGAAATTCAGAAATTGTCTGAACATTCACTTGAACAGGTGCTAACTTGCCTTGACCAACAACAAAGTTTATCAAACAATTTCCCTAATTCAGAGATAGGTGCTTCCCAGGTATTATTTGCTATAACCAAATCTTCAATATAAGTATTCTCTAAACCTTGAATCACAGAATTCAATTATTCTTTGGAATGTCTCAGGAGCATTTTACATTCCAAATGGTAAAACATTGTATTCATATAACCTCAACGAGGTCACAAATGCAGAAATTTCCCTACCTCTGTCTGTTAACGGAACACACCAGTAATCTTTTAATAAGTCTATCTTCATAAAAAACTTAGCCTTTCCATCCTTGTCCACACAATCATCCACCTGAGGGACAGGATAAGCATCTGTCTTTGTTACTCATTAACTTTTCTATAATCAGTGCAAAATTTAACCATCCCATCAGAAGTGAACTTCAATCTGAGGCAGAATGTCTAATAATGTCATTCTTTAACATATATTCAATCTCTTGATCCACCAGTCTGCACTTTTCAACATTCCTTTGATATGGATGTTGTTTGACAGGTTTTGTATCTCCAACATTAACATGACAAGTTATTGGGTTTCTCTTTGGCATATCTGGAAACAGGTTCCTAAATTTAAAAAAGTAGCTGTTTCATTTGCTCCTTTTCCTGGGGCTGAAGATGAACCAACTTAGCATCCAAATTCTGTAAAACAATTGAATTAGAAGAACTGGGACAATGTTTTGTTTGAAGTGACCCTCACAAGAGTCAGCTTGTCCCTAGACTTCTTAGTTCTATCAACAACCAATACCTCTGGTGAAGGCTGTTCCTTGCTAATAGCCAAATTCTCAAAATAAGGTTTTAACACATTGATATGGTAACCCTGTGTTTTACATCTCCGATGAGGGATTCTAACTACATGGCTGACTTCATTCACCTTTGACTCTATCTCATACAGGCCTGAAAATTTAGTACAAGGGGATTGGAATTTGTTGAGAAAAGGAGTAACATGTTATCCCCCAGTTTAAGAGTTCTTACCCTAGCCTTTTTTTTTAAAATCATACCAGACCTTCATTTTGCCTTGAGCCGTTTTCAAATTCTCAAGCTAATTTATAGACTTTCTGCAAGCAATCTTTAACTTTGAAACATAATCTAACAATTTCAACTGCACATCCTCATTAACCCATTCTTCCTTAATAAATACTAAAGGTCCTCAAACTTGGTCTCCAAACACCAGCTAAAAATGGCTAAAGGCTAATGATTCTTATACAGAATCTCTCATTGCAAGCAAAATCAAATGGACACCCTCTTCCCTCCTCATTTTCAAAGCCCTCGTCATGGTTTTGAGGGTAGAATGGAACCTCTCCAAGGCCCTTTGAGATTCTGGATGATATGCAGATGACATGATTTGGTTAGCTCCCAATTTATAAATATCTGCTGAAACAGCCCTGACATGAAATTACTTCCCTGGTCTGATTGAAACTCTTTAGGCAAACCAACTAAAGTGAAAAATTCTACAAGAGCTTTTGACACAGCTTTAGCTGTACACATGGGTGTTAACAAATACTGATTCCCAGCTTTTGTCTTGGGCAATAGGCCGATGCAATCCACAAATATAGAAAAGGATTTGTTAAAAGTAGGAATGGGTTGTAAAGGAGCCACTGAGGAACCCTGATTGGGTTTACCCACAACCTGACGAATGTGACATGTCCGGCAAAATGTCACAATATCTTTTAAACTAAGCCAATAGAATTGTTTCATAATCTTGTACATAGCTTTCCTTACACCAATGTGACCACCCAAGAGTGTGCTATGGACCAAAGTTAACATTTCATCCCTATAGGCTTTAGGAACTACAACCTGGTGAACAACTGCCCATTCTTTACTGGCAGGGATATCAGCTGGTCTCCACTTCCTCATCAACACACCATCCTTGAAATAAAAAAAACAACTGGCACTTTCTTAATTTCATCATCAGAGAAAGCCTAATCTCTCACTTCAGTAATATTGGGATCTCTGTTCTGCTCCGCTGTAAGCTCTTTTTGGGATAACGACAAATCTTTACACTTGGGTTTAACACCAGAACTCAGGTCCAATAAAGAAGGTGGTAAAGGCTTTGGCAGATCATTACAACCTGAGTGCTGTTTTGTACTATGACAGATTCCGGTCCCCATGAAATCAGTCTTCACAAGACCTTCTGCACTGGCAAGCTTTTTAGCCACGTCCTGAGTCACTGTGCAGGCTCGATATATATCCGAATCTGTCTTTGTCTTAGCTGTCAACTGCACTGCAGGGGCAATTTTACCTTCTGCAAGGTCACTTCCTAAAAACAACAAAACTCCCTCCACTGGTTGAACTTGATCAGATCCGTATCGTAACAGATACATCAACTAATGCTGATTTCAAAACTATCCTGTACAGAGTTATCAACTCCGGATCAACCCTCAGTCCTCGAATCACTGTTTGCTGATTTATTTTTCTAACTTACTTGGATAGTCCATATTACCCTTTTGGAAGGTTGTACTTGGTACTAATTTAACCTTGTGGTTTAAAGAATGTTTGTAATATTTTTACAAAAACATTTGTGTTTTGGATTTGTTGTGAACAGTTTAATCAAATCTGAAAAGAAGCTGGAATGATGTAGTTTCAGTGAATTTGATTGTTGAGGGCAGTATGTTCCTTATTAGCAATATATCATTGGACCCTAAAAAACTGAGCTTAATAGTTGTTTAAAGTTTGTTAAATTGCTATCTAAGTTTAATTTGAATACCTTCCTCTTTGCAGATCGGGACATGTTGGTCATTTATTGATCATGGTTTAGTTAAAGTAATTCGATATCGCAAAAGTAAAATTATTCTGTTGTACACTTTATTCAGCAAAGTTGAATTTGGTGTGATCAATGTTTCACTTTTACTTACAGTGCCACCACCTTCTTCGAACTTGAACCAGACCATTGAATTGCCCATCAGTTCTCTAGCCCAACATAGCAGGTATGGATCTGTGTTGTATCAAGTATTCTTCAAAATAGAATATTGCTCTCACCCCTACCCACTTAACATCAACTGTCATGGGCAGTCATTTATAGAAAGCCATGGGGTGATTAACTTGTGGGGAAAGCACCAAGTTCCCAGAATACTGCAGCAAAGAAGACAGCAGTAACGTATCATTCCTACTTTACTGACTCCCTTTCATGTTGATTCCATTGATGATCTATTTTCCCAGAGAAAAGTGGGAGAGCAGTGTAATTTATAATCTGGATACTTGAAGGTTATTGGCTAACAATAAATCAAAATGAAATAAAAGTGGAAAAAGCTGGGATCACTCAGTAGATCAGGCAGCATCTTTAGGAAAAGAAGTGGTCAACCAATTCTGACCAAGAGTCACAGACCTGAAGAGCTCTGTCCTTTCCTACAGATAACATTGATTTGCTGAGGTTTTTTTTTCTGGCATTTTGTTTTTAGTTTGGGTTTATGGCATTTGCAGCTATTTAGTTTTGCTAAATCCTATTTTTTTAATAATCAGTTTTCAGAGAGGTGAAATATAGCTTTGCACCCTCCTCAAATGGATTAGTCTTGTGGTCCATCCCAATTAATAGATTGGTGAATCCCATCTGCATTCTCACCTGTGCCAGTATTTTTATTTCTTTGTAAACTAGTAGGCAATTTAGTAGGGGAGAATTTCAATATTTTAAGCTCTCTGTCATGCAGTTAAGCTCAAACAGTTTTTTTTTCTCCCTTGTAACATTTTATTCTGTAGTTCCTTGCCAAACCACCAAACCAGCAACCTCTCCTCTGTCTCTTCATTGACTGCAAGTTCATTACATGCAGTAAGTATGCAAAATATTTTGAGTTCATGTGCATGAGTGGAAATTTTTCCTTGTATATGTAATGTGGATATAGCCAGCAAGGCTCATAGTTGTATCTTTCCATAATTGCTCTTGAGAAGTTAATGATGGCATGATTTCTTAAGTTGCTTATGGTGCAGAGATGTTGAGTGAGATTGATCTAGACCAGTGGTTTTCAAACTGCCCCCTAAATTCATATTCTACTTTAAGCAATCCCTATGCCATAAGCGCTCTGTGATTAGTAAGGGATTGCTTAAGGTGGTATGTGAGTGGGAAGGGAAGGTTGAGAACCACTGCTCTAGACCCAGTTGTTACACAAATATTTTGCTTGAAATAAAAATTGTCATTGGGCCATTTCCTTTGGAGTTATGAAACAATGCACATAACGAGTCCATTAGGTATGATTAAAACCGTGGTTTTCAAACCGTTTTCTTTCCACTTGCATACCACTTCAAGCAATCTCTTATTAATCACAGAGGACATTAGAATCAGAATTTATTTTCATGAGCAAGTCATGAAATTTGGCGTTTTGCGGCAGCATCACAGAGCAAAGATTCATATTATAACCACCTTACTACATTACTGTGAAAATAATCGTGCACGAAAAGTAAAAGAAAGTGTCTTATGGCATTGGAATTCCTTCAGGGGGAATGTGATTTTAGGGGGGCAATTTGAAAATTGCTTTGACTTTCCTGCTGTTATCATTTCGATGTCTCGGGTGATGTAGAATATGCACGTGGTGGAACTTCATAACAAGTCTTAGCTGGTGCTGCACCCCTCAGACTTGTAATTATCAGCAAGTCTCTCTGCTCAAAATACCTTACCAGTTCCTAAATTTTGAAATTACTCAGCAGATGCAATACCTTGCATGTTCATATTTCAGTTGATCCCATTTTAAATTTCAGATTAATTTATGCTATTGCACTTTTAGAATGATAACCCAAAGTAAAACATTTGATTCCTTCAGTCAACCATGTATTAAATGACTACAATCCATTCACATAATTAAACATCAGAATCTTTTGAAATTCTTTATCTGGAGTTGAGCTTTGTATATATTCGTTTAAAAATTATTGAGAAATTAAGCGTTATTGCAAACAACAGCCAAGAAAATGGAGTGATGGCAATAGTCAGATCGTGTTAAATAGTCAGATCGTGTTAAATAACAGACCAAACATGCTGGGCCATATTGCCTACTGCTCATTCTATTTCTTAATGCTATGCTGCTTGTACTTTTATTTGTTCTTTCCTCTAGCACCCAAACATTGAGAGCAGTTCGCAGACTTCTACAACCTTGCCTACCCCTTTGACATTTGCTACAATTACTACATCATCAGTGTACGTCTCTAGCAGCTCAAGCACAGCCAACAGCCTTGGGCTAAGTATTAGTAGTCCATCTATGGTAGCTGCTGCCACAAGAACAATTCCTTCAATGTCTTCAGGTAGAAAGCTTTTTTGTTTTAAATGCTTACTCTGTGATACGATTGCTTTGATTGCTTCCAATTTTATACTTGGAGGTTTTCAAGTTTTACCCAGGACCCAAGTATCAATCTCATTTTGTTCATAGCCCTTTTAATTGCTGGATGGAATACATTCATTTATGTCATACCTTTTGTAGTCTTGGCTCATTGCAAGATGATATACAGCTAATAAAGTACTTCAAAGAATAGAAGGTGATATACAGCTAATAAAATAGTTCAAAGAATAGTTACTGCAATGTAGCAAATGTACTAGTAAGCATGAAGTTTTAGAAATACTATTGCAATGGCCAGAATGACTTTGTATTTTTTTAAAATATTATATTGGTAAGGACACTCGTGATAAGTTCCCTCCTCTGTTGGGCTTTTTAATGCCCTCTTAAGAGGGAAGGTTGGATCTCAGTTCAACATCTCGTCTGAAAGGATGCACTTCCAACATTGCAGAACTCTGTCACCTTTTATTAACGTAAATTTCCACCCATATCCTCGAGCCATTTGCCTCCTCACAGCTTTTGTCCACATCCACAGAAGCTTACTATCCCTTGACTTTTATAAATTCAAATTTATGCCTTGGAAAGTGGGAAATAAGCAGACAGGGATCATTTGCCAACAATGGTATGAGCATTTATATGTTGTATTGAACGAGTCTGAGATGAACTTTGAGCCATGCAATGTTTTCCAATAATTTATGCATTTTTAACTTTTTCATTGCAGGAAAAGCCCCACCAAACCTTCCTCAAAGTGTGCCTCCTGTTTTACATAATCAGTATATTGTTGGACCAGGTGGATTGCTGCCTGCATACCCAGTAAGAGTGAATGTAGTGCTAATATACTATTTTGTCCTTGCTGGAATTGATTTTGATATTTTCAATAAATATGTTTTTGTTGCCAAAAAATGTTTATTAGTTAACAAATTGGAGCATTTAGGGGATCTTGATTTTTGTTTATCTTTTTTGAAATAGATCTATGGCTATGATGACCTTCAGGTACTTCAGTCAAGACTACCAATGGTTAGTATGATATGTTGCACACTGGCTTAGTATTGGTTGTATTGTATTTTGATTACAGTTTTTAAAGCTCTTAGGCCTGCGATACTTTGCTGTTGATCTATTTTTCTGTGCTATCCATGATGTACCATTTTCATGCAAATGTAAACTGAGGTTTGGAGAGATTAAAGGAAAACATACAAATAAAGATTAATTTTTACATTGTTTCCTAAACAACTCCCCCCATTCTTTTGAGTGGACTGCCAAAAGCAAAATGGACTTGGAATTTCTAGAGCCATCCATTGCCTGAGGTCATCCCTATGTGTTTCATAACTGGTAGGAAATTTGTTGAAATTTCAGATTGTGCATGAAAGGACTCTAGACAGTTTTCACTTCCTTTTATTTCAAATTGCACTTTTGCAATCACCTAAGAGGCTTAAATAGCCTGGATTTACTATTTGATCCAAAAGGTTGGAGTACTGTGCAAGAATATGAGCTGAGTTTTGTACTTCAATTACTGGTGTGTGAGTCAAGCCACTGAATTCTGATTTGAAGTAGAATGGTGTCCACTCGACTCTGCTTGACATTTAAACCTTTATTATCTCTGGTGTTACACTTTAGCTGCAGTGACATCCTTGAGTTTATTCTGAGCGTTTTCATTATGAAACATTAGTTTTTATTTTCTTAATTTGTCTGATTTCTATATATGGACTGAGATGAAAAATGTCTTTACCCATTAGACTCATAGTTATACAGCACATAAACAGGTCATCCATCCCCAACAAGATGGCCGACCTGAGCTGGTTGCATTTGCCTGTGGAAGTTTCAAAGGTTATATCCCTCTGAACCTTTTCTTCATGTACTTTACAAATGTCTTTTAGTTGTTGTAACTATATCTGCCTCTACCACTTCATCTGGCAGCTTGCTCCACATTCCTACCATCCTCTAGAAGAAAAACATGAGCCTTGAGTCCCCTCTATAAAGATTTATCAACTTTTGAAGTTTGTTATTGCAGAGGTGTTATTACAGAGTTGTTGAGTATTTTGAAAAATTAGATCAATGCTTTCTTTGTATCAAGGAAAAGGGGTATTGCATGGGAAAGTAAACTTGGCAGCAGATCTGCCATGTTCTTAAATGTCAGAGCAAACATGAAGGGCCCTAGGCATGTTGTTTCTCTTTATATCATTGTTAATCATGTATTTTTTTTTCCTTCACTCTTCCCTCTTTTTCCTCCTCCTACCTTCCTAACCCTAAACAACTTGCTCTAATGTAGGATTATTATGGAATGGCGTTTCCTGCTCCAGCCACGGCACTTGCAAGTAGAGATGGAAACCTTGCAAGTAACCCATACTCGGGTCTGTTTTTACAGATTCTTTTACATTTCTTACTTGGTACATTTAGTTTTTAGAGGCATTTTTATTTAGCACAGTATGTTAATTCTTGCCACAGATGATAGTGGACCGAAATGACCTTTTTCAGTTGTTAAAAACCAATAGGTTTACATTAGAAATCTGAAAATCTGGACTGTTAAGGGATTGGGTCGGTACGGATCTTCGGACTTTCTGGATTCTCGGGCAGTATTTTTAAAATTAAAATTTAAGGAGGAATAAGGAAGAGATGAACAGGTAAATTTTGATAGTTTATTCATTAGCATATGCATTCTTCATTTAAAGAAAAATGAAGTGAACATTTGACAAAAATCTAAACATAAAATTTTTCACTACCAAAAAAAGTGTAGTGCTTGAAATTATGTTTAAAAATGAACATTGTAAAATAAAAATACAGTTTACATATGAAAGTAGAAGAAATTTCATACAAATTAATTAATTAATTTTAGTTTATTAATAAAACATTTTCATATAAAATACAAAGAACAAAAATATAATATTTATTCGTTCATTTCCACAACTTCTGTAGCGTCCTGCTACACTGCTTGCAAATGGAACACTTGCAGATTCTACTGCATATTCTGCACTGCTTGATGCTTCTTTTGCTTTCTTTCAGTACTTTTGCAGTACTTTGTAATTTCATTGTGATAAGATTATTCTGCACTATGTGTGTATGCATGACATATTGAAGGCTGAAGCTTGTTCCCGCTTTGCATCTGTGGCACTAACACACACACGCACACAATAGCCCACGAAATATTAAAAATTTGAGTTTTCAAAGTCCATATTCTTGGATCTGGGATCCGGATTTTTGGGGTTCTGTATATTTCTCATTTCTGGTAGTGATAGTTTGATGAACACTTCAGAGTTTCTGTTGGCAATGTTGCTCTTGATATTTTAAATTAGTGTCTATTCTTAGTTGTTACATTTGGTTATGATCAAATTATTTAGCTGTTTAACAAAATAGTCCCAACAATAGAAGTTACTTTTTTTACTGACCTACATTAAATGATATATGTTCACATTTCAGGTGACTTGGTGAAGTTTGGGAGGGGTGATTCTGCCTCACCTGCTCCAACAACTTTAGCCCAGCCTCAGCAAAATCAGACTCAAAGTCATCACACCACCCAACAGGCCTTCTTAAATCCAGCCTTGCCACCAGGCTACAGTTACACAGGGTTACCATATTATGCTGGCATTCCTGGAGTACCTAGCACATTCCAGTATGGACCTGCTTTGTTTGTAAGTAATTTGTACCTTGTGATGTTAAATATCCTCCACTGTTGGAAGTTGCTTGATATATCCTGGGGATATTGCGACTGTTGGAATAGAATGCTTATTGAGAAATCAACTGTTTATTACTTTTTTGATGTTAGAATGAGAGCACCAGAAGAATTTCTTGATCTTTCATTTTTTGGAAGACACAGGAACTCATTTTAATTATTCATTTGCATCAGCTAAAATAATTGTATTTAGTCCAGTATCATTTTCATCTCCATAAGTTAGGAATGGTCAAGTGTGAAAAGCCAAACCCCCCATTCCAATTCCAGGACAATGAACGACCATTTTAGTGGGTCACAAGTGTGAAAGGGGCTTTTGTCAAGGAAAGAGTTATTTGAGCAGCAAAAGGCAGATTCTGATCTTACTGACTTGAGGGAGAAGGCTGTGGATGAGGAGGAGATCAAGGAATTGCCATGTGGATATTAGTGGAAGGGTGATAATTGTGAATGAGAAAATGGAAACAACATGACCATCAGTTTTATTTCTATCCAAAATTCTGTTCCTTTTTCAAAACCATTCCATATCCATAACAATCTCTGACAAAGAGGTTTAAGTGGCTTTGATTAAAAACAGATGGCTTCCTCCAGGAGTTCCTGAATAATTAAGACCCATTTGAAATCCATTAGCTCTGTTCGTCCAAGATAGGTCGACTCCGAGAATGAATACTCTTCTCAGAAAAAATGGTTCTCTATAAATGTGCTGTGACCTGTGTGGACCCTGTACCAACCCACAGCTAACTTACTAAGAATACAGATACAATATTTTAATTATACTAAAATATTTTTATAAAAGAAATATAGTTTGACATTAAATTAAAGGTTAACATAAATCCATTACAGTAGAAAAGAGAAAGAAAATGTTTTACTCCAAGGAGTTGCTTATTTTTATCTGGAGAACTTTACAATCTAGTTTGCTTTGTAAATAGTTTATGCACACAAAATGGGACATTTGGCACAGTTCATGTGCATGCTTGTCCAGTATAATCTTCTATTTTCTCTCAGTTATGTTAATGTGGCCAGGATTGCCATGGCAGAAGTCTGGACGTGAAGTCTGTTTGATAGGTTAATGGGTATATTTACAGACCAGGAACAAAGAAAGAAATCTATGAAGTTAAGTTAGAGAGAACACAAATTAAGAATGTAAATTGCGGATTTGTGGAAAAAGCCTAGCATGCCTGACATGTGTAGACAAATGTTGAACTTTTATATCATGACCTATGGCAGAAATAAACTGAGAGTGAATTGCCTGAAGTTTGTGGAGTTCAGAAGGCTGGAATATGCTCAAATGAAAGCTGAGGTGCTCTTCCTCAAGATTTCATTATGACAATGTAACTCACAGACTATGGGTTAGAAAATTGGTTGCAAGCTAAAAGGAGCTTAGTTGCCCCTGCAGATTGAAAGCAGATGGTCTGCAAAGCATTCAGCCAATTTTTATTTTCTGTTTGATTCTCTAATATATAGGAACATTGTGAACACTAAATGCAATAGGCTGGTAACTAAGAAAACTGATGAAAAGAGTGGTAAGCATAGCTAATTTGTGAGTCTTTTTTCAGGACACAGGTTTATGTCAGAAATGAAAAATTTTAAGTAGACCCAAGGGGAAGCTCTTCCACAAAAAGTTATGGTGGTTATTATGCCAGAGGAGCTGGTAGCAGCTGATACATTTACTTGGATAGGAAGGGCATAGAGGGCCGAATGCAGGCAAATAGGGTTAGAGTAGATCACATCAAGGTCAGCCTGAAGAAGATCATTTGGTGTACTAAATGCTGTGATTCTAAGTGTAAATCAGAGGTCTCCAAACTTTTTAGACCATCGACCCCTTCATGGAATATTTGATCCATCATCGGCCCCCAGGCATAGAATCCAAGTGCTGGACCAGGGTGAGGGTTGGCAGTGCTGGACAGCAGGGAGTAGTGGTGCTGGACAGTGGGGTCACAGTGCTGGATAAGGGGTGGATATCATCACTGGATGGGGTTCTGGTGGTGAGATGGTGGCACTAATTGGGAGAGGGGCGCTAACATAGGTGCCTTATATACTTGAGTAATAGTCAATCACGTGTTAAAGTTAACCCCCCCCCCACCCTATTTTTAACCTCAGCCACACGCCCATCCGTTCTCCCAACGCTCCTACTGTGGATCCTTGACCCCCCTCACCGCCCGACGCTCACCCATCTGAACTCCCAAGCGTAGATCCTCGCCATGACACCTGCCCAACTGAACTCCCAGGTATGGATCCTCACCCCAATACTCACCCATCGGAACTCCTGACCGTGGATCCTCGCACCCCCCCCCCCCACTGCCTGCTGATCTAAACTCCTGACTGCGGATGCAGATCCTTGCCCAGAAGCCCATCCATCCAAACTCCCAACCGCGGATTCTCACCCTGACACCATCTGGGCTACTGACACCCCAACCATGAACATACCACACGGTCCTGGCCATCCGATCTCCCGACTCCTTGAACAACACAGGCCCTCATGAGGTCAAAAATTTAAACTGTGGAAAAAGTCTACCCTCCCACTATTTCCCCAAAAAAGTGCTCCAAAAAATTAGATAATTACATGTGTAGAAAACATAGAACATTTACCTCTTTCCATTCTCCCATTTGCTCTAAATTAATTCAAAAGCTGAAATCAAATTCGACATGGCGGCCACCAAAGTCCACTCTCATGAGTGGTTGGCCAACAATGCCATTGGTGCTATTTTCAATTGGACTCCTCCCTTCCCCCCTCCCATCAGTATTATCAGCCCCCATTCAACCCCCTAGCATTGATCATCCCCGTGGATGGTCCCATCGATCCCCAGGAGTTGATATCGACCACTGGTGTAAATGAATGACTAATTCACTTGGAGAAATATTTGGGTCCCTGCATGGTGGGAATGGAACAAACACAGGGGCAGGCTTTGGGAATGTGGTGAAATTGGTGTACAGGTGCTCCTCAACTTACGATGCGGTTACATTCTGATAAACACATCATAACTGGAAAAATGGTGTCAAAAAAGATACACAGTACTGCACCTACCAAACATCATATCCTAGTTTAGCCGACCTTAAACATGCTCAGAACACTTATCATAGCCTACAGCTGGGCAAATTCATCTAAAATAAAGCCTATTTTATAATTAAATGTTAAATACTTTTTATTCCACACTGGAAAAAAAAAACAATTTTTAATCATAAAATATAGCGATAATGACCTTCATAACTTTGAAAAATCATAAATCGGACCATTGTGCGTACATCTGTAGTTGAGTGGTTTAGAAAGTTGCGAAGAGAGTGGTCTCGTTGATAAATTGAAATATGAGAAATGTCTGGGGTTGAAATCTTGTTGAATGGAGAAAATTGCATTGGACGTGGAGATGATGTGGTCCATCGAATCTCTCCTTGCTTTATCCAGATGGGGAAGTTAAGAGGACATAGATGAGCTGCAATTAAGGGCTTTGTCCACGATAGAATACTAGAATCCACTATGACTGGTAATTGTTGTTACTGTGACCAGTTGTACTGTGGGTCCTTTTGTGGTATGGGCGCAGTCTCTTTTTCTCTCTCTCTGCTGCTATGGCCTGTGATGCTGGACATTCTCTCCAGCTGTGTGTTTTACAGCTCTTTATCTTGTCTATAAATTCCTTCCATGGCCATTTGCCCTATCCAAAACCTTTATTAACCTTTCCCCTCTGAGAAGACTCAGGAAATTGAACACACTTCAATGAAATCGCACTGAACACAATATTTTTAAAATTTATTAGAGGGCACTTGACACCAGCAGGAATGCTTATTAGAATGGCCAGACACAGGATAGCAAGAAAGAATCAAATTAATTTTGTTATTATAGATTCATTGAGATGAGCTTGCTGCAATTAGACTGGTGGCATATTTGTGATAATCACAGGGTAATTTATGTTGCTCTTCAGATACAAGAAAACCTAGGTTTCAAAAGGTTCTATGGAACTCCTAAGTTGAGTGAATCTTGCTATAATGTCCCAAATCAATAATATTAATAACTTCAGTGTTCTTGTGTTTTTGGGGAAGGAGATTATGATGGGTGAGTCATGTGAATAGTTCTCATAGTTTTGCTTTCTGATTTAAGGGAGTGAAAATGTCTTAAATATTCTTGTAGGTTCCTCCAGCATCTGCTAAACATAGTATGAATATGAACACAACTTCAGCACCTTTTCAACAAGCATCCAGCTATGGACAGCATGGATATGGAACAGGTAATTCAGTGTGTCTAGAATGACGGAAGATGTTGTTTGATCTCGTAACAGGGAGCACCATGTCTTTCTGCATACTTTTCTCTCATTTCACAACATTCTCTCTTGGCCAGGAACATTGATATCTTTTCCTACTGCTGTCTTACCCTAGCGACGGCATTGAGATAAATAACCTGATAATTGGTGATCTCAGGATAGATGTCAGAAAATACACCAACAGAAGCACATGCTCCTGTTTGTAAAGTGCTACTTTAATGCTGAGAAATACATTTTAAAAGGAAAAATGAAGAGAATTCATTATGAACCAAAAGAATAATTCTTAAAAAATCAGAGTTGGGGTAGTATTTGTATAGTTTATTTAAAAGTTTACAAATGAAGGCATAGAGGGCTGGCACAAGGTAATCATGATAAACCTGTATAATTAACTATTTTGGCCTCTGCAATGGTGTTCTGGATGCCACGTCTTAGGAAAGATGTGAAATCGTGCAAGAAAGTAGAGATGAAATTTACAAAAATCATAAGACACTTTAGATGTGGGTAAAACTGTGAAGCTGATGTTGGTCTCCTTGGAACAGAGGAGGTTTGAGAGGATCTGAAGAAGTATTGAAAGTGATACATTTGCTGGAGTAAATCACGAGAAACTGTTCCCATTGACAGGACGTAATTTCACGATACAGCAGGAAGATAATTGGCAAAATAACCAAAACTTTCATGGGGATAAACTAAATGTAAAGAGCAGTAAGTACACAATCATAGGCATGAGTGGAAACAATCACTTCAAAGGAGAAAGCTGGATTGCATTTGTAAAGGGGATTAACAGGGCAATGATGAGTGTAGGGGTGGAACAAGCTAGATTGCTCTTGTATTGGGCTGTTTTGATTATAACAGGGCAGAATGGTGTCCCTTTGCTGTTACCGGTGTGATTTTTAAATTCATTTTTTAACATTAATCTTACAGCATGGTAACAGGCCCTTCTGACCCATGAGACCATGCAACCCAATTAATCTACAACCCCGGATGTTTTTTTATTGTATTGAAAATTGTAAGCAGCTTTTAAATTTTGTTCGCTCTTTTTGCCATTAAATCAGTAATTTCAGATTTTATTTTTGTTTGTTTTCAGAACTAATTTTTGGAAAAGTAAATTTGGCAATCCAATCCAAATGTCTGGATCCAGTCTTAGATAAGTCAATGAGGAAGGTAACGAGGGCCAGGGCAGTAAAATTACCCTGGCCTTTATGAAAGTGTTGAATTTAACAGATGTCTGGAGAGGGCAACATCTAAGAGAGAGGGATTATTCATTTTACTCAAGACAACATGATTTCTACACTAGAATTTATTTATTTTTGGCATTGGCCCATTTGGAGGGTGGGATAGTGGAGACTGAGTACACAGCTTAGTTACTATCTGACTATTCACCCATGACTCTGTCTATAGTAATGTCAGATTAACATAATTCATTGCTGTTGGGAAAACCGGAATTTTGTAGTTTTATTAGAGTTCAGATAGAGTTGTTCAATGAGACAAACTGTCCCTCCACTACCGATAGTTTCCTATTAAGGCTTATTTAAGGGACTAAATAATTGGATACACCAAGGAGTATATGAAAGAGCTAAGTGATTTGGAACAGGAAATTACCGAATTGGAAAAAGATTATCAACGATCAGGCTCTGAGGATAAATATAGGAATTTAATGAATAAAAAGCTCAAATATAATCCAAACATATAGGATAGAAACTATTCTCCAAAGATTGAGACAACAGTACTATGAGCTGGAGGAACGGACCCATAAGGTCCTGACTAAGGGTGGGGGGGGGGGGGGGCAGGGGGAAGAAGTCTCAAGAACAATTAATGTGATTTAAATGGGGGAAGACAAGATTTCTTATAAACCAAAAGAGATAAATGAACAAATTAACAAGTTCTATATAGAGTTGTATAAATCAGCATCAGTGGGAGACCCTGCCAAAATAGATGATTTCTTGTCTACATTGGAACTACTATATTTGGATCGAGACGAATGAGAGTGTTACAAATATGTTAATGGTAAGAGGAAAGCTAGAGACAAAATTGGTCCCTTAGAAAATCAGAGTGGAAAACTGTGTGTGGAACCTAGAGAAATGGGGGAGATATTGAACAGTTTCTTTTCTTCGGTATTCACTAAGGAGAAGGATATTGGGAGATGTGGGATAAAAAAAGCAAATTGGGTAAATATGGGGAATATAGAGATTACAAAAGGTGTAGTTTTAAGGCTTTTGAAGAATATAAAGGTGGATAAGTCTCCGGGACCAGACGGGATCTTCCCCAGGACATTGAGAGAAGTGAAGGAGGAAATAGCAGAGGCTCTGGCGGTAATTTTTCAAATGTCATTAGATATGGGGATAGTGCCGGAGGGTTGGCGCATTGCGCATGTGGTTCCGTTATTTAAAAAGGGTTCAAGGAGGAAGCCTGGCAATTATCGGCCTGTAAGTTTGACGTCTGTGGTAGGTAAATTAATGGAGAAAATTCTTAGAGATAGTACTTATAAACATCTGGATAGACAGGGTCTGATCAGGAGCACTCAACATGGATTTGTGGGAGGAAGGTCATGTTTGACCAATCTGATTGAATTTTTTGAAGAGGTGACTAGGAATGTGGATGAGGGTAGCGCAGTGGATGTTGTCTATATGGACCAGTAAGGCCTTCGATAAGGTACCACATGGAAGGTTAGTTAGGAAGGTGCAGTCTTTAGGTATAAATTTTGAGATAGTCAAATGGATTGAACATTGGCTGAAAGGGAGAGGCCAGAGAGTGGTAGTGGATAATTGTCTGTCAGGTTGGAGGCCGGTGACCAGTGGTGTGCCTCAAGGATCTGTATTGGGCCCATTGTTGTTCGTTATATACATTAATGATCTAGATGATGGGGTGGTGAATTGGATTAGTAAATATGCAGACGACACTAAGATAGGTGGAATAGTGGATAATGAAGAAGGTTTTCAAGGATTGCAGAGGGATTTGGGCTGCTTAGAAAAGTGGGCTGAAAAATGGCAGATGGAATTTAATGCTGATAAGTGTGAGGTGCTTCATTTTGGTAAGAAGAATCAGAATAGGACATATGTGGTAAATGGGAGAGCATTGAGGAATACAGAAGAGCAGAAAGATTTAGGAGTGACGGTACATCGTTCCCTGAAGGTAGAAACTCATGTGAATAGGGTGGTGAAGAAGGCTTTTAGTATGCTGGCCTTTATCAATCATTGCATGGAATATAGGAGTTGGGAGGTGATGTTGAGATTGTATAAGACATTGGTGCGGCCTAATTGGTTCTGTGTGCAGTTCTGGTCGCCTAATTATAGGAAGGATATAAACAGAGTGGAGAGAGTGCAGAGAAGGTTTACCAGAATGTTGCCTGGGTTTAAGCATCTGGAGTATGGGGAGAGATTGGACAGATTGGGTCTTTATTCTTTGGAGCGTAGAAGGTTGAGAGGGGATTTGATAGAAGTATTTAAGATTATGAAAGGGATAGACAGAATGGATGTGGATAGACTATTTCCGTTAAGAGGAGGAAAGTTTAAAACAAGAGGACATGAGTTAAGAATTAAGGGACAGAGGTTTAGAGGTAACATGAGGGGGAACTTCTTTACTCAGAGAGTGGTAGCTGTGTGGAATGATCTTCCGGGAGAAATAGTGGCGGCGGAGTCAATTGTATTATTTAAGAAAAGGTTGGACAGGTATATGGATGAGAAGAAGATGGAGGGTTATGGGCATTGTGCAGGGAGGTGGGATTAGAAAGGGGTGTTTGGTTCGGTGCGGACTAGAAGGGCCTAATGGCCTGTTTCCGTGCTGTAATTGTTATGTTATGTTAGAGTGGCTGAATTTCCCCCACCTTTAGAGAAGAGATTGACAAAGTTCTTGGCTCATTGCAGGCTAACAAATCACTGGGGGGGGGGATGGGTTCCCTGCTGAATTTTATAAAGAGTTGAAGGATATTTTAATGCCCCTTATTATGGGGGTAGTCCACCAGGCGGCGGAGACACATACCCTCCTGGAGCCTTTCTCAACAATCATTACAGTAATCCCAAAAAAAGACAGGGACCCATTGAATCCTGCCTCCTATAGGCCAATTTCATTATTGAATGTAGACTATAAAATTATATCAAAGGCATTGGATTTGATATTGACTCATTATTTACCGAGATTAACAAATCCAAGTAGGATTTGTGAAAAAGAGACAATCAGCAGATAATATATGAAGATTATTTAATATAGTGCATTTTGCACAATCAGGAATGGACCCAGGCATGGCCCTAGCCCTGGATGCGAGAAGGCATTTGAGAGACTGGAATGGGGCTTTTTATTTAAACTATTGGAAAGATTTGGATTGGGACAACCATTCATAAATTGGGTAAAGACGCTATATCATAAGCCTCAAGCTAAAATTATAACAAATGGGCAAATGTCTCCAGTGTTCCTGCTTGGCAGGTCCTGTAAGCAGGGTTTCCCACTGTCCCCAGCATTGTTTATTTTGGCTATTAAACTGTTGGCAGAAACCATTTGGCAGGATCCAGATATAAAGGGGTTGAGAGTGGGCCAGGAGGAACACAAAATCAATTTATTTTCTGATGATGTGCTAGTATATTTGATGGATCCAGAGGTTTTTGTTGGCCGGGCTGAGGACCACCCTGGAGGCTTATGATAAGATCTCAGGATATAAGGTAAATCTGGACAAGAGCGAAAACATACCCTTGACAAAGGGGAATGATAAACAATATCAACAAGGGGGCCAATTTAAATAGCCGCGAGGGCATCAAATATTTGGGGATAAATGTGGATAAGGATTTATGTAATTTATATAAGCACAATTGTCTCCCTTTACTCTAGAAGATTGAGGAAGATCTTGGTAGATGAAGAACCCTGCCCATATCTTTGATGGGCAGAGTTAATTGTATTAAAATGAAATTGCTGGCAAGACGACAAAATTTATTTCAGTCTTTGCCTATCCCATTGCCCCGAGCTTCTTTAAGACATTCAGCAGATATGTCAGGAAGTTCTTATTGGAATGGTAGGGTGGCTAAGGTCTCCATAGAAAAATTGACTTGGGGTTATGAATTGGGAGGTCTGAAATTACCAGGCTTCAAAAAATACTATTGGGCGCCCATTCGAGGTTTATCACTTTTCTCTATGAGGGATGAGGTACCCCCTCCTGGGCACAAATTGGACTATATATGGTGGGAGAAAAGATAGCAGGAAAGTTAATGTGTAAGTGGGACACTAAATTGATATTAAAGAAAACGGATAACTCCATATTAAAATTTGTAATTCAGACATGGCAAAAAAAAAATCAAAGTTTTGGGCTAAAGATGGTGATATCTCCTAAAATGCCCTTGTCCTAAAACAAATTAATACTTATGATTCTGGATAATAAGATCCTGGACACCTGGTGCTAGAAGGGGATCACATGTATCGAGGATTGTCATGAATGGGGGAAACGCCTGTCGTTTGAACAGCTGAGGAATAAGTATGATTTGTCGAATAAAACTTTCTTCTGCTATCTTCAGTTAAGATCTTTCTTAGTGATAATTTGAGACCATCTGTGGCCCTATCCATGTATAGTGACATGGAGATTCCAATTCAAAAGGGGAATACACGTAAGTTTATTTCTGTGATGTGTCTCGTATTCCAAAGTGAGCCCTGAGGCCTGGCTTACATAAGTCGAGGGAAAGATGAAAGTCAGACTTGGGCACCACAATCCAAGAGCAGTGTAGGTCAGATTTGTGTCAGGACAGGATAACACCAGTTATTAATGTCAGGATACAGGTTGGTACAATATAATTTCTTGCATCAACTGTACCTCACACCACAAACATTACATAAATCAAAACCAGAAATTTCAGAATTGGAACCTTTCTCCATACAACCTGGCTGTGTACAAAGGTGAGGTCCTTCTGCGAGGACCTGAAAAAAATTTACAAAGGTGGATTTTCCACGGGATCCAGAATTATACCTTCTGGGGAACATTATAGACGTGTCCAAGTACCAAATTCAGTTTGTGAATGTCACCTTGGCGGTAGCCAGGAAATGTATAACTGTCACACGGAAGTCCGACTCTCAACTAAATATTACACAATGGAATGACACATTTGTTAGGGTGGGGCAACCCTATCTGCAACACATTGATATAATTATGCCCTTTCTGAATAAAAGAAAGGCAATAATCCGTGCCAGTAGTGGAATGATTGAGATCAATGAAGTTGATCATGGTGCAGATTGCATGCTTTTGTATTTTGTTCCTTATATTTTTACATTTTTAAAAATTTCAGGTAACCTTGCATTTTTTTTCTTAATTTCCTTTAAGGGTCTGATTTTATTGATAATTTTTTTTGTGTTTGTTTCATTTGTATAAACTTTGTGGTATAGGATATAGGAGAGGGGTAAGGGAAAACACGGACTATGTTATATACCATTGTTGAGAGAGATTGTATTTGGATTTGTGTGAGTCTTTGAAAATCAAAATAAAATATTTTTAAAAAAGATTTAGTTGTCATATAGGATAGGCTAAATGATCATTCTGAATATATTTTTCCACACTGTTACAGTTATTTTTAAAATGTTCATATTTTCGTTTATATATATCAATTTGTTTATTGTTTCAGAGGTTCGTTGGGCTCTGATTTAAGATCAATCTATCCTTATGGTGTTTGGGTTAAATTTTTGAATTTCTGATTATTTAAACTTTGTATATGGAGAAGGTAGTTTGTCAGCTTCCCAGTGTCTCTTTGTAAATATACAATCTTCTTCTTTCTTTGGCTTGGCTTCGCGGACGAAGATTTATGGAGGGGGTAAATGTCCACGTCAGCTGCAGGCTCGTTTGTGGCTGACAAGTCCGATGCGGGACAGGCAGACGCGGTTGCAGGGGAAAATTGGTTGACTGGGGTTGGGTGTTGGGTTTTTCCTCCTTTGCCTTTTGTCAGTGAGGTGGGCAATGAGAAATTGGGACCTTAATTCTCAGATGAAAGTTAACTCTATCAGAATCATTCATTTTCAAAAAGGGTACACAAGAGCCCACTTCTAACTGATAGAAATATGTATCTGCACAGGTCCCACATAGAGGAGAACAAAATAATTGTAGCAAGGCAGAAAAGAAGGTTGTAAGAGTGGAGATTCTATGGTCTAACCTTGTTTTTGGTTGGCAGGTTATGATGAATTAAACCAAGGGACTGGAGGTGGAGATTACAGCAAAGGTGCCTATAGTGGGTCAACTCAAGCACAAACCAAATCATCAACAGCTGGACCAGGGAAAGGTAAGACCAGGGCCTTCCAGGTAATTACCTCTCTTTTGAAATTCTCCTTTGCTGTATATTTGGTGGATTGGCCATCAGTTATGCACTTCATCCCAAGGTAACAGCTGATACTAAGTTATTTATTATTCAGGATATTTTAATCAAAGCTAACATTGTCATGTGAATTAAGTGTTGGTAGCCCAAAATATACTTGAACATGAGGAGTGAATTAGAGTTGTACATGGTGGAAACGGTCCTTTGGCCCAAGTTGCCCATGCTTTCTCTCTTGCATTACTCTCACCTGCCTGCAATTGGTCCATATCCCTCTAAAACTATCCTATCCAGGTATCTGTTCTATTTCTTTTCTTAAACATTGCATTAGTACCTCCTTGAACCACCACTGCCGGCCACCACTTCCTTGCACTCAGCACCTTCTGTGTTTAAAAATAAAATTTGCCCCTCAGGTTCCTGTGAAATCCCTACCCCTAGCTTTAAACCGATGTTCTCTAGTTAGAGATTTCCCTTACTCTGGGCAAAAGACTCTCTACATTCACCCAAACTATTTTTGTCCTGATTTTGTACATCTCTGAGAGCACTCCTCATCCTCTAACACTCCAAGGAATCCTCAACTTCTCTCTATAGCTCAGGGCCCATAGTCCAGGCAACATCCTTGTAAATCTTTTCTGCACTCTCTCTGGCTTCACAACGTCTTGTACGCAGCATGGTGAGCTAAACTGAATGCAATACTCTAAATAGGAGCTTGCCAACATCTTGTACAAATGCAACATGACCTCCCAATTTCTGTACTCGTACTCTGATGAAGGCTAATGTACTAACAGCCTTTTTGACCTCCCTTGGTACCTGTGAAGTTACTTTCAAGATACCATGTTCTTGGGGGACGGAGCATAATGGCATAGGGGAAGGAGGTGGAATTACAACTCTCCTGGGGCATTAAAATGTTAAGCCTAAATTAAAAATGTATTTTAAATTTAAAATATATTAAAATCCTCCTGAGTCTACCTAGTAGCTCTTGGATATGGCATAGAGGAAAGTAGTGAGAAAGAAGAAAGTTGTAAGTAAAGATGCTAAAAAAATCAAGGAAGAATGGTCTACCTTACAGTTGGAGCCTGGGCATCAAGTCCTGAAGTCTCAGTGACAAACTCGCGCGACGACGGCTTAGCCAAAACCAGCACCTTCTCCTGAGGAAGATGGTGCCAGATCGATCTCGATCTCCCCTCAAGAATACACTAATATTACCTGCATGCGCAAAGGTTTATTTCCACACATGTCTGAAGACGAAGATTATGCATTGAAATGTTTTCTTCATAGCTTCATCCCTAGAGGAGTGAAAGAACTGCAGGCAGATATGCCAGAACTGTCAGGAGTACATGCAGTTTTGACAGATGGTGATCAAGAGAAGAAGGGAAATCAAGAAGAATCAGACCAAGATGAAGATGATCAAGAAGATGGAGAAGAAATATCGGGGGTTTCGGGTGTTGGAAAAAAAAACAAATATGAAAGATCTTTCTTAATAATGGGTCAATATCAAATTACAAGGGCTGAGATTAGAAACATTATATCTGATCTGAAGGAAGTTAAAAATGAAATGTTGAGGTGTGTTTCAGAGGTGAAGGAATTTAAAGCAACAGGTCAAAGAGTTGATTTGGATCTGCAGAGAGTTAAAAATGATATGGATACTCATAATGATAGAATTGAAAGAGTTGAAAATTCAGATACACTGGGAAAAACAGAAGAGAAATGATGGATAAGATGCATATGTGGGAAAATCAAAGTAGATGGAATAATGTTAAGATTGTTGGACTTAAAGAAGATTTGAAGGAAGTAACGATCCTGTGGAATTTTTTCAAAAATGGATTCCTGGAATTTTGGGAGAATAAAATTTTCCAAATGGAATTGGATTGGAAAGGGCTCCTAGAGATTTATGGAGGAGACCACTGGCAAATCAATTACCTAGCGCTATATTGATTAAACGTCTGCGATATCAAGATGAAGAGAAAATTTTAAGATTGGCAGTCTAGAAAGCCAGGCAGAACATGGGGCCTATGGTTATTGATGGAAATAAAATTTCCTTTTATGCAAATTTAAGTAAAGCAGTGGTAGATAGAAGAAAACCATTCAATCCAGTGAAAGCAATTCTTTGGAAGAAAGGCTATAAATTTACTTTTAGATATTCAGCTACATTGAAGGTGTTTTTGGTGAATGAACGACCTAAGTTCTTTATGGATGAAGAAGAAGCACGAAGATTTGCAGAATCTCTTCCTACTATTAAGGAAGAGCAGCAAGAATTGTTGAGTTTAAGTCCTCAGTGAGAAGCTCAAAGAGAGGTGCTGCGGATCAAAATTACACTGAAGTAAGTTGTGCCGAAGCAGAATTGCAAGCTGTCAAAAGGAGCCTCAGTTGGAGCCGGAATCTCAGATGGAAACATCTTTAATTGAAGCGGCAGGCAATTTATTATTTGCTAATGTGTAATTAATTAATTCGTTCCCTTTGTTGGGGTGGGGTTGGATGTTCATCTTTGCTTGCCTGAACCATTATTTGTCATATCATGGCCGGTGCCCCAACCCGTATGGTGGAGGGAAATTGTGCTGTTACATTTTTATTCAGCACTTTTTTGGGGGTCTTTTTGTTTGGTTATTTGTGAATTTTTCTTTTTTATAAATATTTTTCTATTTTCTTTTTAATGGATAAAGAGACTTGGGCGAATGAGATTGGAAGAAATTTTGATTTGGGATAATGGATGATAACATAAAATACATTTTTTTAGTTTTAATGTTGTCCTGGGTAAACTTGTACCTCTCACTTTGTTCGATTTAGATTGGTCACAGTGTTTGAGCTACCGAAAGAAGATAGACACACACACCGAGAGCAGTTCAGTTTATACAAATCTGACTTTGATTTTCCAATGAATCAATTTTCGTCAATAATTCCTTTTTCTGAATCCCCCAATCCACAAAAGAATCCTCCACTTTTTCCATTTTTTCCTTATTACGTTCCACTTCATTTTTACATTTAAAAAAAGCTGCTTCAATTTTCTTTTAATGATCTTGTTCCGTATCTACTAATTTTATGTATCTATTAACATCACTTTTAACTACAGTCATATCTCGTTTCATATTTGTCATTTCTTCACACCTAGTTTTAGTTTTCATTTCCAAAAATCCTCGAGTCATCTGTTTCGACATATTATCCATTTGGTAAGCAATCCCTTCCAAAACAGCACACACAGAATCCATTCCAGGTTCCATCACCTCCCTTTGAGGCCTACCTTCCTTAGTCTCAACCTTTATTTGTTCCTGTGTACTTCCCAGTAAAGTTAGGTCCTCTTCTTCAGTCACAGTTGGTTCTCTTCCGGTGTGGCTGCGGGTCTGAACACCTGAGGCCAGCACACCAACCTCGTCAGGGTGCCATCGCTCAGGCTCCCCCACAGCCCACACTCGTTCCAATAAGTCGCGTACCCTCGAAGCACTGCGCTGCGTGTCCCCGGTTCACCTGGCAACATTGTTGGCTCGAGGGCTCCTCTCGGCCGGACCGCTTTGCGGGAGTGCGGGTTAGCACCAGCTGAACTTGTCATCAAGCCGGCGCCATCTTGCGGAGGCAGGATCAGTGCTGGCGTCATACTTAGCCGAGCAGGAGTCCTCTAAGGCCTGGTGACTCCCATCGACGACTCCGTGGTTTCATCTGGACAGGTAGGCCTCAATTCTTCGACACTTTTAAAAGGTAGTTTCTTCTGTGATTGAACTTTTGTTTTTTTTTTCACATTAGTAATCATTACACTCCTCCAGTATTCCAAAAACTGTGAAAACTACTTCTAATCACTTTTGTAAATTTTAAAAACGGGTGTTTTAAAAAACTAGCTGGGGGAAGGTGGATTTGCACGTGAACTTGATAAAATAGGGAAACTGATCCACAACATTTTATTTGTAAATGGAATGCAAGATTGTTAATAGCAAATAAAGAAACACCCATGATAAAACATTTAATTGAATTTTAGATTAAAATTGATTGGGATTTGAGGAAGAGGTTAAATGTCTAGAAGAATACCTTTATTTCAAAATAGACTTGATTCCATTTTCTATGGAAACAATTTTTTTTTTAATTTGGAAAAATTGTGGTATTAAGAAAATTAAAGATTCTTTTAAAGCCAAGAAGTTTATTACTTTTAGTAGAATGAATGAAAATTTTAAGATATTGGAAAATACAAAATTTTGTTATTATGAAGTTGAGAGATTTTTTGTGAATTTTTTTGTCAAGATTAAGTATTACCAGCAGAGACAGAAGTAGAATTATTAATAAGTAATAGGAAAGTAAAGAAATTTATTTCAGAGATGTACAAATTATTACAAAAGAAGGCTCAAAATGGTTCATAAATCAAGAGGTAGATTTAAATAAGTAAATAGATGAATGTAGATGGATTCAGATATGTAGACAGAGTATGAAAAGTACAATAAATGTGAGATATTGGTTAGTTCATCAATTATATTTAACACCACAAAAGTTACATAATATGAATTATATTTATTCAGATTTATGTTTTAGATGTGAACAAGAAGTTGGTACTTTTTTTGCATTCGACTTGGTAGTGTTCCACAAACTTTTTTGTCTTGATTTGCATAATTTATTAGAATGAACAACTGGAGTAAAATTCCCTCAGGATCCAATGTTATTTTTTTCTGGGAGATGTTAGAGGAATTAAACCTAAATTAAAATTTAATATTTATCAAGTAAAATTTGTTCAAATTGCTTTGGCAATAGCTAGAAAGTGTATGGCTATGACTTGGACGTCTGATATGTTATGAGCCCAGAGGACCCCAAAATCCAGCAGCAATAAATATTCACCAAGACAAATGGTTACTTAAACGAAAGTTGCTTTTAATTAACTTTAAACATGAAAACAGAATCACACTATAACTTACCACTGTTGACTTAACTAACCTAACATCCTTCTTCTAATTCTAAGCACATGTGTATGTAATGCGTGTGTGTAAGTTCAGAAAAGTTATTTGGTTCACAGTCCAATCTCATTTCTCACTCCTCCAAGTTCACTGTTTGCAGACAATTCTTATACTGTACATAGAATTTAACATTTATAAAGTTCACCAGGCTTTGATGCTTGAAAGGTAAATGGTTACTGCTCAGGAAGGTTCTTGTTGGTTTCAGAGAGAGATTTGTTGTATGATGACATCTACGGCTGATTTTTTTTTTTAATCAGCCACTCCAATGTCTTGCTGATGAAACTTGCCCCTTCAGGGTTCTCCAGATAAAAACCTCTTTCTTTCAGGTCACCAGAGAGTTACTTTTTGTTTCCCTTATTCCAAGTGAATCATTAGACAGGCAATCCTCTCCTCTTGCTGCATGAACCACAAGAGCTTTGACCAGGCCGTCTTCCAAATGGTTCTTTCCAGCTTGTCCTATTCCAGTCCCAGCTAGCTGTAACACTTTGCAAGTGATCTCTCTCTCTCTCTCTCTCTCTCTCTCTCTCTTTCAGAGAGAAAGCTTGTTTGACCCTCTTAGAACAGCAAGTTCTCCTTCTGACTGTCTGCAGCTTCGACAAGATCTTTCATCTGTTGCCTTTTGTAAACAACAATCCATTAGTTTAGTCTCTTGAGTACTCTTCAAAGCTTTTGCAAAAAGCATGGGACAGAGCTTCAGTATTCTAAATAAGATCTGTTTTAAAGTATTTGTATGTGACCTACTCTAACAAACCTTTCCCAATTTATCTCCCAAAAACCTATCTATATACAGTCACAGATATTGATTTGGGAATAGACCGATGGCATGCAGAAGTTGTATTCCACTTGAGAAAATTACTTGCAATTTAAGAGATTTTTTGTGAAATATGGGGACCACATTTACAAATTGTTGGGATTAAAATTTAAATGAATCTCAAATATTCCCTTTCTGCTATTGGTCTCTATGAGAAAATATATATAAAATTAAAAGTATCAGAAAGTGAAGTGTTTCTGTTGTGGTTTTCTTGTCCCTTTTTCTTTTTCTCTTTTTTTAGTTTAGGATTGGTGGGATTTAGAGGAGGTTTTTTTTTCTTTATTATATATAAAATACCACATGTATTTGGATTGTTTGAAATATTATGATATGTTTGTTGAGTAAAAAATATTAAATATTTTTTTTTAAAAGAGGTACTCTGCTCTACAACACTATGCAGATCCCTACCATCCACTGTGTTGGTCTTACCCATATTAGACTTCCCAAAATGTAGCATTTCACATTTCTCTGAATTAAATTTCATCAAATGTTCCTCTGCCTAACCGGTCAAGATTCTGCTGCAATCTTTGGCAACTGTGTTCACTCTTGATAGTATTGAAACTTTAGTGACATCCACAAATTTCCTAAATATGCCAAGTACATTTTTATTTTCATTCATACAGATTACAAAAGAAAATGGGCCCAGCTCCAAACCCTGTGGTTTGCTACTAGTCATAAGCTTCCAGTTTGAAAAACCAGTTTCTGCCATGCCCTCCATGAAGCCAATTTTCTACTCCTTTTGCTATCTCACCTTGTATCCCATGCAATCTAACAGTCCAGAGCAATGTACCATGTATAATCTTATTGAATGCCTTGCTTAAATCTACCGCTCTGTTCAAATCAACCTTATTGGTCTTCCTGATCACCTCTTGTCCAGCTAAGTGAGTGTATTATCTTTTCTTCAGAATACCCTGTAGTAACTTGCCATCCATAGGTGAGGTTCACAGGCCTGTAGCTCCCAGGCTTTTTCCCTGCAGCCCTTTTCAAATAGTGGCACAACATTAGCTAGCCTCCAGACTTCTGGCATTCACCTGCACTTAATGACTCAAAAATTTCACCAAGGCACTTGCAATTTCTTGTTTAGCTTCCCACAGTTTCTTTGGATACATCTGATCAAGCCCAGAAGATTTGTCTGTCTTCAAACAAATCTGGACCTTCAGCATTATCACAATTTGTTTTAAATTTGAACTGTTGCATTGAGTTATATTGTGCTTGTGACTCGGTTTCCCCTCGCTAAATCAACCAGCATGCCCCCAGGTCTGCATCCCAAAAATCTCATGGCCTCGCTTGGCCACCTTAGCACCCATGGAATTCATTGTACTGGAGGCTGTCACTCCATGGCTCATCCGCAACATAAGGGAGAGTCACAAACGGCAAGGCCTCGAGTCTTGGAATTGTGCCTCTACCCTGTCGGCCTTTGACAACTCACTGGAGTCGGAGGCAATTTTACATCCAACAATCTGTTATACAGTATAGAAATCCTGATGGCTTGGCATCTGGTTCATTTATTGGGGCTCTAATTCTCACTGGAGCTCTAGTTCCCATGCTCACCAGCCACTTGCTGGAGCAAAAAAAAATGAAATCTTAACCTTTCTATTTTAATGAAGGCACCAACCTTCATGTAATAAATTGGCCCATTGAGGAGCCAGATGTGAAGTTATTAGACTCTTGGACTCGGCACTGAACTGACCCCAACAATGGAGCAGGAGTTGGGATGTGATCTTTAGAGCTATTCTCATTTTGTGTCAGGGGGGTGTTGAAGATGACAATTGGATGAGGAACAGTTTCCTATACTAATGATTCTTCTTCTAAGGCAGAACTGTAACTAAGTAATCTTAGTACTTTATGATGACTTGTAGAGACTGAAGAGATTTTTCATTTTTCAATGTATCTTTGTCCACAACTAACTTCATAACAATGTGAAAATTTGCCTCGGTTTAGTCATGGGAATTCTTATGAATAATTATTTTTAGATATGATGCATTATATGTTGCAGGTATTTCAGTGAACTCCACTAACATTGGTGTACCTGATATCACGGGCTCAGTATACAAGACTCAGGTGAATAAATTACATTGTTATTGTTCTAACCATGGCCTTTTTGATGGGCTTTTCTAAGGAGGTTGAACTTATGTGCAGTATGAGAGTGAAGTTCTTTGTCAATAACACTAGTAAGGTGATGGGGAAGTGGTAGCTGATTTTTCAATGAGCAATGAACTTGCACCCTAGTGTTCCTGTGCATTAATTCCCCCATTCCATTTGTTTCTCAGCCCAAATTTCCAACTGAATTAACCGATATTTCATGCTGTATCCTTTCACAGCCTTCCTTGCCATCCACATCACTTAATGGCATGTAAGCATTGCAGTTAATTACTGAATACCAGGCCAGAATTTGATGATCCAAATTCTACTTCAAGAAATTAACAGGAATTTAGCAATCCAGGCTTTACTTTCCCTAATAAGGAATGTTCTTGTGTATACTTTAAGCCTATTGACGTGATTACTTTAAATAAACCTATTAAATCTCACAATTGACATTAATAGCAAGCAGTAAGCTTCTACATTCATTGGTAATTCCCCCACTGTCCTTTTTCCTTCCCATCCCCATTGAAGATGACTCCAAATCCTAATTTCAATTCATAAATTAAAAATATACATAAAAAATACCTTGAATCTCTAGATCAGTTCACCATTTGTTTGAATTTATCAGTCAATCACTTCTAATTTTAGGTCTCCTTCCTACCTCTGCGGGCTCAACCTTCCAGAATATGGACAGTACTAATTTGAGAAAAAAAAGTTTTTATTTATAATTGAACCACGCCACTCCATTATCAAACCAGCATCCCTAGTTGAGGGCCCCTACAGGATCAAGAGTTCCTGGTTGGGTGGGGTGGGGTGGGGGTGGGGGGGCCCACAAAGAACTCTGGGAGGTGCGTGACTTCAGAGGTTAGTGATTGTGATTGTGCGCCATCTGTTATTATTTAAACTCCTGCAAAGATTCCATTAATTTGTTCACCTCTCGGAAAACTTCTGTTGTGCTTTATTCACTGCACCACTCACTGCATTGGTGACCCCGACGATCCAAACAACATTTTGAACCTCTCACTGTGGATGCACAGAATGCTCTTGCGCTTAAACTTCCAGTATTTTGGACCTCACAGACACAGGTCTAGTTCGAGCAGGCCAAGGCCCAGTTCTGTCTACGCCAGATTACCACTGGCACAACGAAGTGCTACTATGTCGTTGCATCGCTGGACCAAGACACCGCGGAGTGCATTGTCGATTGTGTACATCAGCCAACAGCAGGTACAAAGCCATCAAAATCCCATATTTTCTGTCTTTTCCGGTGCAACAGGGCAGCATTACTTCTCCATATGGGCGGCCTGGGCAACCGCACTCCTTCCAAACTAACAAGCGAGATGCTGGCGCTCGTGGACTGACACAAGCCCTGACTGCATTTTGAGCAACATTTTATCGACCAAATGCCTGAAGACATCTGTTTGCTGCTTGTAGACGAAGACTTTAATGACCCCCGTCGCTTAGCAGCCCATGTTGATGTGTTGTGGCATGCTAGACTTTCGATTGGGTGCCTCAGCAGATGGCACAGACCCTGCCCACTCCAGATACTGGTGTGGTGTCAGACTTGACTGGACGCAATTTAGGCAGAGGGCAGTGATGCTATCACCATCAGAGATGGGGATCTGCTGCCCACTGCTACCACCCCTCTGCACACATCTGAAAAACGCTGAAGGCTGGCTGTCAGCGGTGGCCAAGGAAATTGATTGATGAGAGGCCAAACTCGCATTTGCCCAGGTTGATCACTAACTCGTGGTCATCTAGTCGCTGACATAGTTGTCAGAGATGGTCCCAGTGCGGCTGACGTGAGTGGCTGGCGGCAAGAATGTCGTACAAATACAAAATCCAGGACCCAAATAACTGTGTCCATTAGGTGTTGAAATGTCTGGGCTGCCTATTTTAAAACCAAAAGGCATATGAGGAATTCAAATAGCCCAAATGGGGTACTCAAGGCAGTCTTGGGAATGTCATCTGGGTGAACTGGGATCTAATGGTACCAGCGCACCAGGTCAATTTTGTTCTAAAATCTTAGCACCATGAAGGATCGTAGAGAAATCCTGTATATAGACAATTGAACAGCGATCTATAGCAGTGATGTTGTTCAGCCGCCAATAATCTCCACTCTCCAGTCAGCACAGAGCAGTTCCACTACCTTCCAAGGTCAAGGCCATTTGCAAATTTCCAAGACCCTCTACCATTAAAGGCCTGCAGGAGTTTGTTGGCGTGATTAACTTTTACCATCGTTTCGAGCCATCTGCAGTCACAAATATGCAGCCACTTTTCAAACTCTTATCCAGACATCCCAAGGAACTGAAATGGGATGACGAGGCCACAGCCACATTCGAGACTGCCAAAGGAGCACTAGCGAGAGCCACTAGGCTCGTGCACCCGAGGTTGATGGGTCAACTGTACTGATGGTGGATGTGTCAGGCACTTCAGTAGGCGGGGTCCTAAACCAGCTCATCAACGGCATCTGGAAACCTCTAGCTTTCCTTAGTTGTCATTTGAGACCACTGGAGCAAAAGTACAGTGCTTTTGACAAGAAGCTCCTTGCCCTGTACTTGGTCATATGGAATTTTTGCTATTTAACAGTCAACACAGATTACAAATCATTGATTTTTCACCTTTGCCAAGATGTCAGATCCATGGTCAACACTACAACAACAACTCTCCTTTCAGAGTTTACGACTGAAATAAAGCACACCGCTGGGAAGAACAATCTAGTTGCCAACGTGCTATCCTCCACCACCATCACTTCCCTCCATTCGTCTGCTCCTAGTATAGACTACATGGCTTTGGCAGCAGCTCAGGAGGAATATGACCAGTATCGCACTGCCATATCAGGACTGAAATTGGAGGACATACGTTTTGGTCCAGTAAATGCATCCCTACTTTGACATATCCACTGGCCAACAGTGGCCCATTGTACCTGCTGCGATGCAATGTCGGGTGTTTGACGCCATACACAGTTTGGGTCACCCTTTGATTAGGACAACAACAAGGCTCGTGGTAGGCAAAATCATGTGGCATGGCCTGTGCAAGCAAGTCGGCACTTGGACAAGGACATGCATCCAGTGCCAGACCTCAAAAGTTCAACGCCACACCAAAGCCCCACTACAGGTTTTTGCACCCACGCAGTGCAGTTTTGATCACATCCACATGGATATCGTTGGCCCGTTGCCCCTGTTCAAGGGTGCTATTCACCTCTTCACAATAGCAGACAGGTTCATGAGATGGCTTAGTTGTCCTGCTCTCCGACACATCTGCCTCAACTTGTGCGAGAGCCTTCATCACCAATTGGATAGGACATTTTGGACAACCCATGCATATCTCCTCTGACTGAGGAGCTCAATTTATGTCCAGGTTATGGTTCACAATTGCACAGTTGCTGGGCACGCAACAGCATCAGTCGACAGCCTATCATCCCTAGTCCAATGGTTTAGTGTAAAGTTTTCACTATCATATGAAAATGGCTCTCATGGCATGTCTTAAGGGACTAGATTGGATAGATGAACTGCCTTGGGTACTTTTAGGCATCTGTACCGCACCGAAGGAAGATCTAGCTACGTCCTCTGTAGAATTGGTTTACGGAGCCCCCTAATAGTCCCAAGGGATTTCATTCTGGCAGCACGTTGGCAGCAGGAATCTCCCACTTCGGTACTCACACGCTTGAGGGAGAAAATGGATACACTGGCACCTCTCCTGGCCACCTGGGATGGGTCTATGACTTCATACATTCCATCTGAACTGAAGAACTGCCTTTGTGTGTTCCTGTGCAGGGACGCTGTTGCAACAACCATATGAAGGACCTTTCAAGGTGGTATGGAATGACGGCTCCTCTTTAGACATTGGCAGCAGGCAAGAAACGGTTTTGGTAAATCGCCTTAAGCCAGCACGGGTGGTATCCCCCTGGTGCAGGGGGCGTCTGCTGGCCCGTTCTAGCCATATAGGTGAGACTGCAGTGTCACCTCCAAACTCTGGTTCGGGTTTGGGAGGGGGGGGAGGTCTGTGGTGAACTGCACCACTCCAATATCAAACGGGTGTCCATAGTTGCGGGCCCCCGCAGGATCAGGAGTTCCTGGTGGCCGGGGGCACAAAGAACTCTGGGAGGTGATTGTGCTTCAACTGTAATTATTTAAACTCCTGCCAAGATTGCATTAAACAGTTCTGTTGGTTCAGATCTCAGAAAACTTCTGTTGTACTTGATTCACTACACCACTCATTACAATAAGCATTTTTGGCAAGTCCAAGATTCGTTGTGTAGTTGCCCTCAAGTCCAATCTGTTTGCTCAGCCATTCATGGACTATTAAGCAGCAGCCAATTTCTGTTCTGGTTAGTTTCCCATTACATGTATGTGTACTGAAATAGTTTTGCTCAGAGAGAGAAGGATAAGCAACAGTCTTGAGAGTATCTGAAGCAATGTAGAAACAATTGCTCAAACATATCCTGATTTTAAAAAATTAGTCATGAAAATTTTGCATGTGTATTGCTGTCATTTTACATCATGGAAACACCATTGCATTCAACATTTTTAATTTCTGAATTTTATTATACAGATAAAAATATTTTGAACTGCAAAAAAATTGTAATAAAGGGTTGCTCTTTTTTCTTTCTCCATAGTCTTTTGACAAGCATGGATTTCATGCTGGTACACCACCTCCATTCACTTTGCCGTCACCTCTTGGAGGAACAGGGACACTAAATCCTAGTATGGCTCCAGGGGGGTATGCACCACCTTTCCTGCATCTTGTGTCTGCTCACCAGCAGGCTCACTCCCAAATGCTGCATCATCAACTACAGCAAGATAATCAGGTAACGTCACTCTCCGAAGAAAAACATTCTTTTAAACTGAGAATTTCACCTCTTTTTTTATTAAAAAAAACTTGGAGATCATGATTTTAGTTTTTGTAAAAGAAAACTCACAAGTTCAGAGACTGCAAGATATAGCAGCTTCCAAAGTGACATATTTAATAATAAAAAATATGCTTTATTGATGAAATGATGGGTTTCAGTTATACCACACTTGTAATGAGAAACACAACAACTTGACCTAGAAAGGAATTAATCAACCAATCTTCCCTCTTCTATTTGCTAATCATTGGTGCCTATCGATTTGCTTGAGTATGAAGACAAACAACCCATTGGTTACATTCTGCATCTGATGTTCATTCTGTTCACGCTTTTCTTATGGCCAGAGAATGAGTGATGTCATTGCATGAGACAGGAGCCAATACCTTGTGAAGGGAAGGTGATGGTGGATCAAGTGTTCTGGATAAATTATTACAGCGCAATTCAATGAACAGAAAGCCTTCTGTATCTTTCAACTTTGTCAAAAGAATTTTCAGTTTCTTGCTCACTCTTTATGAAACAACTGGAAAATTAACTTGTGAACCAACTATTTAATCAAACTTTTGGCTGAAAACTGGCCGTGTTAGCAGGCCATGTTGGGAGGTAGGCATTCAAAAGCAAACCATAAAATGTTTAGATTTGGATGTGTACATGGAGGTGAGAGAGTTGGAGGGTTATGGGGAGAGAGCGGGAGGGTTCAGCTAGTGGAGTTGTTCAAGTGAACCAGTTCAGACTCGAAGGGCCGACATGGCTTGTTTCTGCGCTGTAAATGGTTAAAACCAAAGTGTTCATCTGAGATCCTTTTTAGATATAATTGCACTAAATGCATGGACATTTATCCCTTCAAGCAAATATTTAATCCCTAGTTTATGGTGAGAATAAATGGAACAGTTGCTGGAGCTTTTACACTTAATCTAGGCTAAGGGCAAATCTTTGCTGGGATATTTTCTACATACTAATCACTTGCATGGCTAGAAATTCAGAATAGGATTGGGTGAAGCTCTGTTTTTTTTCTGTCAACTAAATGGTTTATTGGACTCTAGTACTGAGTCTCTCTCTGCCTGGATAATAGTCAGTTTGTAAAGATGGTTTAGTAAATAGTCCTCATGAAATTATTATTCACCTTTAAATTAACATTTAATCGCATATCTGACTTTCTGATTTGTTTTTCTCAAATTTATGCATTTTAACTTGCAGGGTGGTTCTGGGCCACGCAATCAACAGAGCAGCATACCACAGAAATCTCAGGTTACCAAACCCAACTATGGTGTTTCACCATACTGGGGGAATTGAGAAAAATACCATTGCCTATACGCTTTGTAAGCAAGAATGTCTGAGGAGAAAGAAAATCTTAAAATATCCTAAATGTGACAATTGCTCACCTTTGATTTGCTATTGTATGTAATATATTTATGTACGTATTTGTATATGTAATAGTAGAGTTTGGATGTGGTTTCTGCACTTGAAACCTTTCTTCACAGGGGAAGTTTAATAAATAACCCTGTCAATAGCAGTGCACATTTGTTTAAGCTCTGTGGGCTTTATAAATGGACTGTGTTTTGCATATTTGATAATAAGGTTCCCTTTTTGTTTTTAGCCACAACTTTATGGAAAGATCTATAAAGAGCAGAAAACCATTGTAGAAATCCAGATTCTGTGCATAACATTATGTAACTATATCTAATTAATTTTGTATTTGTAACAAACTTGGGCAGTCTGTTATTTGCCTTCCATGTGACTCTGTGAATGATTTTCAAAAAAATCTGCTAATAAGCAGAAACATTTTTAAAATTTGTCTTGATGACTTGTGTATTTATCTTTGGCAGTATTTATTTAATATTTGAATATTCACAGACCCCAGTTACCTGAACCATAAGTGTTTGTTTGATCTTTCCCTTGATATCCAGAGCCAGTAGTTTAAGATCTTCATCTCAGAAATTGTATCATGTCCATTAGGTTCTTAATATCCTGAAGCAGTAGGGTGAATATTTTAATTTTGTTTTAACCCCAACACAACTCAATAAAAAGTCTGGTTAATACACAGTTGTGGAACATTTAGTCATGTTTTATTTTACTATAAAAACATAGGAAGTAGGAACAGGAGTAGGCCAAAAATGGCCCATCGAGCCTGCTCCGCCATTCAATACGATCATGGCTGATCTAATTTATGACCTACCTCCACCTACCTGCCTTCTCCCCATATCCCCCAATTCCTCTATCATGTAAAAAGGCATCTGATTTTCCATAAACTTAGAATAAATGTAAAGAAAAAAGACACAAATTTTCTTAGTAGGCAAAAGAACCAGTGTTTTCTTTTAAAACCTCAAAGAGAACTCTGTAAAAGTATATACTTGAAAATAATCACACATTGTGGGGAAAGCAGTGCAGGCAACCTGAGTTCAAATCTGACACTGAGGAGTTTTTATTTTCTCCGTGTCTGTGGGTGTGGGTTTCTCCCAAGTTCCAAAGACATATGATGTTAGTAGATTAATTGGTTACATGGGTGTATTTGGGCAGTGTCGGTTTGTGGGCTGGAAGTGTATGTTTAAAAAGAAGAAACATGCCACAAATCATAAAGTTATTTGTTTTTAAATGTTCCATAGACTTCTAATAACTGAAGGAATGGAAAGTATGCAAAATTAAACGCTTTAGCCATTGACTAGCAGAACAGGCTTGGGGCCGTTTGTATTTTTGTCTCTATTACAATGAATGGTTTAACAGCCAGGGCCATGGAACCACAAATGTCAAAGTGGTTTAACAGAGTGAGAGTTGAAAAAGGAGTTTGAATGGGGCAAATATTTGTCCACTTACAACCAACTTAAACTAAGCATTAATTATATGGCGAGCTCTCCACTGGCCATCGTGTCAGAGGTGCACCAAAGAAGAGGTTCAAGGACTGCCTAAAGAAATCTCTTAGTGCCTGCCACATTGACCACCGCCAGTGGGCTGATCTCGCCTCCAACCGTGCATCTTGGCACCTCACAGTTCGGTGGGCAGCAACCTCCTTTGAAGAAGACCGCAGAGCCCACCTCACTGACAAAAGACAAAGGAGGAAAAACCCAACACCCAACCCCAGCCCACCAATTTTTCCCCTGCAACCGTGTCGGCCTGTCCCGCATCGGACTTGTCAGCCACAAACGAGCCTGCAGCTGATGTGGACTTTTACCCCTCCATAAATCTTCGTCCGCGAAGCCAAGCCAAAGAAGAATTTTTCATTAGCAGGTTCTGAAATGGAAAATAAATTTGGGTGAGGGTGATTAAAAGATGTTTGAAATGGGAAGGGCAGTATGAGGTAGAATCGTTGTGGAAACTTCCAGAGTTCAGTGGAAAGGGGAAAGTGAGACAAATAAGGAATGAAAATAATGTCGTAAAATTTATGTGAATTTAATGAGTGTTTTGCAAGCTAACATCATAGAAAGCAAAAAAAAATCCAATAAGGTGCCAATCAAAGTGAGTGCAAGGTCATATTTCTAGTATTGTCAAGCAAGGACTATCACCCTTCACAATTGTCCAGTTGAGATTTCATGAGGACCTAGATCTCTTGATCTCATTTTGAACTAATGAGTTGACTCCCAGAATTGATGTGAAAGTGCCAACCCTCCACAAAGAGGCAGCTTTTGGGGTGTAGTGTCAAAGAGCCCCAATCAAACTCAAGTCAATGGGTTTCAAGATAGGAGTCCTCTCAAATAAGGAAGAGGGTTGTGGTGGTAGAAGCTTAATCACCCCTGCACCAGGACATTGCAGGAATTCCTCAGGGTTGAGTTATAGGTGTAACCAACTTGATAAATGCCCTTTTGCTGCATTATCAGAAGGGATGATCTTTGACTGAACACTTGAATTCTGATCTGATGAAGAATAGTTTGTTGCCTGATACCTCAAAACTTTATAATTTACAATGAAACAGGTTTGAAATGGAAATGTTTCCATATGCTTGGATGAATCAGTGGAGAAACTCAGCACTATCCAGTTCAAAGCAATCACCTTTTCTGTCCACCACATTGTTAATCTAAAAAATATATTGCAACTGCTTTCCTGGGCTAATTTCAGAGCCACCTCCTAAACTGCAAATTTCTTCAGATTTATGGTAAGAGTACATACGTGATATCACATACAACCCTGAGATTCCATTTTCATGCGGGTGCAGCAGAATTACAACTAATTGGTAGTGCAAAAAATAAACTACACATAGCGTAAAACATGTAAACAAAGAACTGTAAACATAATGAATGCAAAGAAACTGCAATACAGAGAGAAAGAAAATAAAGTGCACAAACACGAATCCTTCAATGAGTTTCAGATTGTTTGTTGTTGAGGAGTCTGATGGTGGAGGGGTAGCAACTGTGCCTGAACCTGGTTGTGCGTGTCCTGTGGCATCTATACCTTTTTCCTGGTGACAGCAGCAAGAACAGAGCATGTGCTGTGTGGTGTGTATCTTTTTTTTTAAACTTTATTTAAGATTTTATAACATGAATAACATATAGAATTACATTAAAAAAAATTAAGAACAAAATAATAAAATTACAATACAGTATCAGTAATCTAAATAAACTATACCCTCCCCAATAATTATTACACATTAATAACCCAACTCAAATTAGTCCAACCCCCCCTTTCCCCCCCAAAATCTTTTTTCTTTTTTCTTTGGCTTGGCTTCGCGGACGAAGATTTATGGAGGGGGTAAAAAAGTCCACGTCAGCTGCAGGCTCGTTTGTGGCTGACCAGTCCGATGCGGGACAGGCAGACACGATTGCAGCGGTTGCAAGGGAAAATTGGTTGGTTGGGGTTGGGTGTTGGGTTTTTCCTCCTTTGCCTTTTGTCAGTGAGGTGGGCTCTGCGGTCTTCTTCAAAGGAGGCTGCTGCCCGCCAAACTGTGAGGCGCCAAGATGCACGGTTTGAGGCGTTATCAGCCCACTGGCGGTGGTCAATGTGGCAGGCACCAAGAGATTTCTTTAGGCAGTCCTTGTACCTTTTCTTTGGTGCACCTCTGTCACGGTGGCCAGTGGAGAGCTCGCCATATAATACGATCTTGGGAAGGCGATGGTCCTCCATTCTGGAGACGTGACCCATCCAGCGCAGCTGGATCTTCAGCAGCGTGGACTCGATGCTGTCGACCTCTGCCATCTCGAGTACCTCGACGTTAGGGGTGTGAGCGCTCCAATGGATGTTGAGGATGGAGCGGAGACAACGCTGGTGGAAGCGTTCTAGGAGCCGTAGGTGGTGCCGGTAGAGGACCCATGATTCGGAGCCGAACAGGAGTGTGGGTATGACAACGGCTCTGTATACGCTTATCTTTGTGAGGTTTTTCAGTTGGTTGTTTTTCCAGACTCTTTTGTGTAGTCTTCCAAAGGCGCTATTTGCCTTGGCGAGTCTGTTGTCTATCTCATTGTCGATCCTTGCATCTGATGAAATGGTGCAGCCGAGATAGGTAAACTGGTTGACCGTTTTGAGTTTTGTGTGCCCGATGGAGATGTGGGGGGGCTGGTAGTCATGGTGGGGAGCTGGCTGATGGAGGACCTCAGTTTTCTTCAGGCTGACTTCCAGGCCAAACATTTTGGCAGTTTCCGCAAAGCAGGACGTCAAGCGCTGAAGAGCTGGCTCGGTCGAGTGAGGCAGGCGGAGGCCCCGGTCCGGACAGGGAGTGGGAGGCGGCGGCCCCAGTCCAGGCACAGGGAGAGCAGCAGCGGCCCCGGCCCCGGTCCGGGCGAAGGGTAGACGGCGGCGGCCCCGATACGGGCAGGAGCAAGGGGGAGACGGCGGCCCCCCAAAATAAAGAGTGAAGAATTAATAAAGTTAATAATATATGTGAGAAAAAAACCCACTTACACAAAAAACCAAAAACATAACCAATTAAAATACTAACAAAAAGAAAAGTAATTAATACTAAAATATCAGACTTTAAAAACATTTAAATCAAACTTAAATGCATATATTTAACAAACAGAATTAAGATGAAACATATATTTAACTCAAACTTAATATAAAAAATTAGTAAAGTTAGTAACATTGTCTATCAAAAATTCTTAAACAATAATCAATTCTTTAAAAAAAATTGTAGCATGAGAAAAAAAAGATGGAAAAAAAACTCTCTATAGAGATAAACCTTCACCAAATATCAACTAACTTCACATCTATCATCATATTAGTCACATAAACCACCATCTTAAAACAAAATTCAAACCTCATTAAACACTGTACAATTCAATTTTAGTACTCTTCCACCATTTTTCCCTTTTACTCTTGAATAATTATCCAATAAAAGCTCCAATACCACATTTAAATATCCCCAATCATTACGTTAAAATTCAGATATCCAAATAATAAAAACACATCTACAACAAAATCTATATCTTCAACAAATGGAGCATAAACCACAAACAAAATTCAAGGCTCATTAAGAATTGTACAATTCAATTTATAACTTTCACCATTATTCCCTTCGTTCTATAACTAAAATAGCAAAATAATATACACCAGAATTACCACTCCTTTCACCTTAAAGTTAAAGAAAAAATATTTTAAAAAACTTATCCATCCCATTCACATTTAAATTTCAAATATTCCTTATCTACTGAATAAACTTTACAAAAAAAACCACATCAATTTTTAGTTTTTTAAACAATCAAATACTTTCTTATGCTTTTTTTATAAACACAAAAAAACCCTTCACTCTTTAATCTAATAATACAAAAAAATGAAAAAAAAAACGGGTAGGAGGTTAAAAATACCCCCTCCCGTCTAAACCGCACAATGCGGTAACTCCCAAAAAAAATGGGTGTGAGATAACTCACAGGTAGCAGATGACTTTCAGGAAATAGTGCCCATCCAGTTCTCTCCCCCAACTCTCACTTCATCTTAAACTAACATCATCATTATTTAATATTCCTTTTTTTTAAAAAAAACATTAAGAAAAAAAAAGAACAACTCTTCTTTTAATCAACTCCAACTGCCGAGTCACCATTACAACCATTCCTTCTTGGAGCACAGCTCTTTTCTTCCATCTTTTATCTCCTTAGAGATCGCGGCGGACTACGTCTCTGTTGAAACTGAGTAATTGGCAGCTCTTGAGCAAATGCTATAGCTGCCTTTGGAGAATCAAAGAACTTTGGTTGGTAACCATCTTGAAAAACCTTCAAAACAGCTGGATATCTAAAGGTTGTCTTATAACCTTTCTTCCACAACAACTCTTTAGCAGAGTTGAATTCCCGTCGTTGGAACATAACTTCTTGACTCAAATCCGCATAGAAGAAAACTCGATTATTTTGAATCATCAAGGGTGATTTTCTCTGTTGTGCATTTCTAATAGCCACTCGTAAAATTATTTCTCTGTCGTAATAGTTCAAGCATCGAACCAAAACAGGTCTTGGACTTTGACCTGAAATAGGTGTTCTACGCAAGGCTCTGTGAGCACATTCCAGTATTATACCTTCCGAGAAATGTTCTTGACCCAGCACCTGCGGAATCCATTCAGTAAAAAAAATTTCTTGGGTCTGGTCCCTCCATTCCTTCCGGCAAACCAATAATCTTTATATTGTTCCATCTGGATTGGTTTTCCAAATAATCAATCTTTTTCACCAAATTTTTATTTTGAGTTTGTAAGTCTTCGACCATTTTGGACACATCTGAAACTTGATCTCATATTTGGTCTATATCTTCTTCACACGAATTAAATTTATCTCTCACTTCAAGCTTAAAAGCTCCAAACTTAGCCATCTGTTGAGAATTTATTTCCATCAGAGTATTGAACATAGTACCAAGTTCAGTCATAATCTTAGATAATCCCTGAATTGTATAAGATAATTTAGATTCAAGATTCACAAGAATCTTTTCAATTGGAAGAGATTCTGGCTCAACATATTCCTGCTTCTTCTGCATAACCAAAGGGTCTTCTGTTGCTTCCTTCATTCTGGTTGCCTTCCTTGTAGTATAGCTGCGTGTGGAAACCCCAGCCACAGCCTCTCCAGCAATGACTGGAGGACGCTGGCCAGGATTTTCCCCAGTCCATAATGTGTTAGTTTCTCCCAGTACATCAAGTTGTATAGGTGCAGTTTGCAGTGCCATCGCTACAGTTGACAAATGCCTTTCCCCAGCCGATACTTCAACTGATGTTACTACAAGTAGTTCATTCATAACATTGCCGTCAGATGCTACTGCACATGTGCGAACCTGAGTAAATCTTTGTTCTAAAGGCTGTTTGGCGCCCTCTCTAGAGGGCTCTACCGATGTAACATTGATCTCTACATCCGAAAGCTGTACCTCTCTCCTGGGATCCATTTCAGGCTGAGTCCCGGTGTCTTTCCTGTAGGTAGGCTCCAAAACTTGAACTTTTGGAAAATGTAGTTTTTTGATAATCTGTTGTCGTTTTTTTTTTTGCTCTTTTCCACCAATTGTACCATCATAAGTTAAATTAACAGCACTGAAGTTATCTAAACTTTTAAAGAATTTTAACGGGCATTTCTAGACAAAACAATAAGATAGAGTCAGGAGAGGACTGGAAAGCACGTCTGATCCTTACGCCATCTTGCCACGCCCCCCCCCCCCCCCCATGGTGTGTATCTTTGATGATTGATGCTGCTCTCTGACAGCAGCGTTCCCTGTAGGTGTACTCCTTTGACGTCCTGGCCTGTGTCCACTACGTTTTGGAGGGCTTTACGCTCCGGTATTCGTGTTTCCATACCAGACCATGATGCAGCTGGTCAGCACACTTATCACCACACCTCTGTAGAAATTTGCCAGGGTTTCTGATGTCAGATCAAACCTCCACAAACTCCTGAGGAAATAGAGGCACTTATGTGCTTTCTTCACTACACCATTGATCTGTTGCATTTAAGAAAGATCCTCCGATATAGTAACTGCCAAGAACTTAAAATTTACTCACCCTCTCCACCTCTGATTCACCAACGATCACTGGATTGTATACCTCTGGCTTTCCTTTCCTGAAGTCAACAATCAGCTCCTTAGTTTAGGTGAAATTGGTTGTAAAGTTGTTGTTGGTGCACCATTCAGCCAAGTTTTCAATCTCCATCCTGTATGGTGACCCATCCCCTTCCTTTATACAACCCACTACTGTGGTTTCATAAGCAAATTTGTAGATGGTGTTACTGTAGCACCGAGCCACACAGTCATAGGTGTAAAGTGAGTAGAGCAGGGGGCTAAGAACACAATCCTGTGGTGCCCCAGTTCTGATGGAGATTGTGAAGGAGAAGTTCTTTCCAATCTCCACTGATTGTGGTTTGGAGGTTGGGAAATCCATGATCCAATAACACAGTGGAGTGTTAACTTCCAGGACTTGGAGTTTGCTGATCAGTTTTGATGGTGTTAAATGCTGAACTGAACTGTTGTTAATAAAGATCATCCTGATGTATGCAGCTTTGCTGTCCAGGTGTTGCAGGGCTTTGTGTAGAGCAGTGAGATGGCATCCGCCATAGACCTGTTACTACGATAGGCAAACTGGAACATATCTATTTCACTGCTCAGTAGGAGCTGATATCCTTCATCACTGTTGATGAGAATGCCACTGGTTGATTGTCATTAAGGAAGGTTAGTACACTCTTCTTGGGCACCAGTATGATTGACACTTGTTTGAAACAGGAAGGTAACATACCCTGCTGGAGTGAGATATTGAAGCTATCTGTGAATACATTGGTAAGTTGGTCAGCACAGATTTTTAATACTCGGCCAGGTACTCCATCTGGGCCAGATGCTTTCCTTGAATTCACTCTCCTGCACGTCATCTTCAGGAAAGGACAGGATGGGACCATCAGGAGACATGGGGGTGTGGAGGGGTGGTTCTTCACTGTTATAGTTGTCAAATCAGGCATAGAAGGCATTGAGTTCCTCTGGGACAGAAGCTTTGCTGTCTGTTACTTTACCAGATTTGGTTTTGTAACAGGTTATGGGATTTAGGCCCTGCCACAACTGTTGGCTGTCCCTCGTTTCCAATTTCATCCAGAATCTCCACTTCGCCCGGGAGATAGCTTTCTCCAGGTCATTCCTGCTATACTGATCTGGACCTCTGGACTTAAATACCTGTGATTTGGCTCTCAGCAGGTTTCAGATTTCATTTGTTCATCCATGGTTTCTGGTTGGAAAAACCCCTGAACAATTTGGTGGGGACAACTTACCTATAGCTGTTTTGATAAAATATGTGAAAGCCTCGGTGTTCTCGTTCAGATACTCAGCATGCTGAGTCCTTGAACACTGCCCAATCACAAGATCACAAGAAAAGGAAACAAGCAGGCCATTTGGCTCATCAAGTCTGCTCCGTGAAACCTCCCTGAGCTAAACTGTTTTCGCATCTAGTTCCAAGTTCCAGCCTTGTCCTCATATCCCTTGATACCCTGACTAATTAGATACCTATCAATTTCCTCTTTAAATTCCCCCAATGATCCGGCCTCCACAGCTGCATGTGGCAATGAATTCCATAAATCCACTACCCTCTAGCTGAAGAAATTTCTGTTGTAAATTGGTACTTTTTAATTCGAAGACCGTGCCCTCTTGTCTTGGAATCACCCAACAGGTCTTATTTACATTCACTCTGTCCAATCCATTCATTATTCAAAATATTTCTATGAGATCCCCTCAGTCTCTCTGTAAGCTTTCGATTTCTTCTGCACTTCATACTCGACCACCTTATTTCATGTCATATGGTTATATAACATATAACCATAAAATATATTAATGTAAAAAGAAGCAGCCCCAACACAGGCCCTTGCAGAACACCACTAGTAACAGGTAACCAACCAGAATAGGATCCCTTTATTCCCACCCTTTGCTTCCTGCCTATCAGCCAATGTTCTAGCCAATCTATTATTTTTCTGGTAATTCCATGTGCTCTCATCTTATTAACCAGCTTCTTATGCGGCACCTTATCAAAGGCCTTTAGAAAATCCAAATACACAACATCCACAGCCTCTCCCTTATTCATACTACTTGAGATTTCCCCTCAAAAAATTCCATTAGTTTGGTCAGGCAGGATCTTCCCTTCATGAAACCATTCTGACTTGGACCTATCATGCCATGCACCTTGAAGTATTCCATAACCTCATCCTTGAGGATCGATTCCAATATCTTTCCAACTACCAAAGTCAGTATAATAGGCTTATAATTTCCTTTTTTCTCCCTCCTTCCTTTCTTAAACAGTGGAACTACATTTGCAACCTTCCATTCCTCGGGAACCATGCCTGAGTCTATTGATTTCTGGAAAATCAATTGCAATGTCACTACAATCTCCAAGGCCGCCTCCTTCAGTGGGTGCACCTCATCTGGTCCTAGAGACTTACCTACTTTTAGACCATTCAGCTTACTAAGCACTATCTCTCTTGTAATCTTGACTGTACTTAATTCTATTCCCGGAGACCTTTGAATATCATGAATAGTGCTAATATCCTCCATAGTGAAGAGTGATGCAAAATATCCATTTAGTTCCTCTGCCATCTCCTTCTCACCCATTATAATTTCTCCAGCTTCATTTTCAATCGCCCCTATATCTACCCTTGTCTCTCTTTTACTTTTATATATTTGAAGAAACTGTATTTTATTTGCCAATTTCCTTTCATAATTCATCTTTTCTTTCCTAATGACTTTCTTTGTCTCTCTCTGTAAGTTTTTTAAAAATTTCCCAGTAATTTTTTCTACTCTGTATGCCCTTTTGCTTTTGTTTTAGCTTTAACCTCTCTTGTTAGCCACATCTGCGTCATTTTACCATTCATAATTTTCCTGTTCCTTGGAATATATCTATCCTGTGCTTTCTTTATTTCTTGCAGAAATATCAACCCATTTTGTTCTGCTGCCCACCCACCCCCCCCCCCCCCTCACCTAGCTTACTTTTCCAGTCAACTTGGGCCATTTCCTCTCTCATACCACTGTAATTCCCTCCATTCCACTGAAATATTGACACACCTGATATCATTATTTCCCTTTCAAGTTGGAAGCTGAACTCTATCATGTTGTGATCACTACTTCCTAAGGGCTCCACAACCTTTAAATCCTTAATCACTTCAGGTTCATTACACATCATCTAGTCAAAAACTGCTGGTGGGATGATCGACTAGCTGATTCAAGGAATCCTTCAGCCACCTGTGACCATCTTCTAGCTGTCCTGAACTCCAGAGTCTCTCTTTTTAGGCTCTCTCTGTATGAAGGCAGAAGGAGCACAGCCAGGTGATCAGACTTGCTAAAGTGTGGCCATGGGAAAGAATGGTAGGCCTTCCTTATCTTGGTATAGCAGTGATCAAGTCTGCTGGGATCTCTGATGCAGCAGGTTGCATTCTGGTGAGCAGGGTTTTCTTGACACAGGCCTGATTAGCGTTGCCAACCAAGATTCATAGTGCTTCAGGCTGGGCCATCTCTCTTGTTTACTGACAATCATGCAGCTTTGCAAGTGCCTGCATGTAATCAGCATCGAGAGGGATGAGAATTACTGATGAGAACTCTCAGGGTAGACAGAAGGGTCTGCATTAAATTGAGATTTTTTCCAGCCATCTTTGTTAGATACAGGGTTTAAGTAATGGTATAGATTAGGCATTAAAAGTTTTAAAGATCTTTTTCAAGATAATTTTGCTTCTTTTGAACAACTAACAGCAAATTTTAATCTTTCTAATGGATACTTTTCTAGATGTTTACAAATTAAGCTTTTCGTTCAGTCCAAACATTCTGATTTTCCTTGAACTTCTGTTGAATATTCTTGATGCATTTTTTGATTTGCAATTTTCCCATGGAGGATTAATATCATATATTTATAATATTGGGTCTAGTGATCACAATACTATTAGTTTTAAGTTAGTAATGGAAAATAATAGAGATGGGCCAAAGGTTGAGATTCTTGATCGGAAGAAAGCAAATTTTGAAGGGATGAGTAAAGATTTGGAGGGTGTAGATTGGGATAAATTATTTTCAGGGAAGGATGTAGCAGATAAATGGAAGATATTCAAAGAGGAAATTTTGAGAGCACAGAGTTGGTTCGTTCCCGTGAGGATTAAAGGAAAGGTTAGAAACTGTAGGGAGTCTTGGTTTTCAAAAGATATTGGGAACTTGGTTCAGGGTGAGAGGGATGTGTACAACAGGTGTAAATAGCAGGGAATGGATGAACTGCTTGAGGAATGTAAGGAGTGTAAAACATTTTTTTTTAAATTAGAAAGGCTAAAAGGAGATATGAAGCTCCTTTGGCAGGAAAAGTAAAAATAAATCCAAAGGGTTTCTATAGGTATGTTAAAAGAATAGTGAGGGATAAAATTGGACCCATTGAAGGTCAGGGGGGTAGGCTCCATGAGAAGTCAGAGGAGATACAGCAATGAGCTCTCTGAACCCTTCTCCATTAACAATGGCGTGAAGCAAGGCTGAGTTCTCACACCAACCCTCTTTTCAATCTTCTTCAGCATGATGCTGAACCAAGCCATGAAAGACCTCAACAATGAAGACGCTGTTTACATCCGGTACCGCACGGATGGCAGTCTCTTCAATCTGAGGCGCCTGCAAGCTCACACCAAGACACAAGAGCAACTTGTCCGTGAACTACTCTTTGCAGATGATGCCGCTTTAGTTGCCCATTCAGAGCCAGCTCTTCAGCGCTTGACGTCCTGTTTTGCGGAAACTGCCAAAATGTTTGGCCTGGTAGTCAGCCTGAAGAAAACTGAGGTCCTCCATCAGCCAGCTCCCCACCATGACGACCAGCACCCCCACATCTCCATCGGGCACACAAAACTCAAAACGGTCAACCAGTTTACCTATCTCGGCTGCACCATTTCATCGGATGCAAGGATCGACAACGAGATAGACAACAGACTCGCCAAGGAAAATAGCGCCTTTGGAAGACTACACAAAAGAGTCTGGAAAAACAACCAACTGAAAAACCTCACAAAGATTAGCGTATACAGAGCCGTTGTCATACCAACACTCCTGTTTGGCTCCTAATCACGGGTCCTCTACCGGCATCACCTACGGCTCCTAGAATGCTTCCACCAGCGTTGTCTCCGCTCCATCCTCAACATTCATTGGAGCGACTTCATCCCTAACATCGAAGTACTCGAGATGACAGAGGCCGACAGCATCGAATCCACGCTGCTGAAGATCCAACTGTGCTGGGTAGGTCACGTCTCCAGAATGGAGGACCATCGCCTTCCCAAGATCGTGTTATATGGCGAGCTCTCCACTGGCCACCGTGACAGAGGTGCACCAAAGAAGAGGTACAAGGACTGCCTAAATAAATCTCTTGGTGCCCGCCACATTAACCACCGCCAGTGGGCTTATATCACCTCCAACCGTGCACCTTGGCGCCTCACAGTTCGGTGGGCAGCAACCTCCTTTGAAGAAGACCGCAGAGCCCACCTCACTGACAATAGACAAAGGAGGAAAAACCCAACACCCAACCCCAGCCAACCAATTTTCCCTTGCAACCGCTGCAACCGTGTCTGCCTCTCCCGCATTGGACTTGTCAGTCACATTACCCCTCCATAAATCTTAAACTTTTTTTTTCTTAAGTATTCACTAAGGAAAAGAATATCGAGCCAGATGAAGAGAAGAAATATGGTAGGGAGGTCATGGATAATATAAGAATTAATGAGGAGGTAATGTTGGCTATATTGAAAAAGATCAAGGTGGATGAATCTCTGGGTCCTGACAAAATAGGACCCTGAGGGAGGTCAGAGAATAAATAGTGGGGGTATTGACAGAAATATTTAAAATGTCACTAACCACAGGACAAGTGCCGGAGGTTGGCTAATGTTGTTCTGCTGTTCAAAAATGGATCCAAAAGCAAACCTGGTAATTATAGGCCTGTAAGTTTGACATTGGTGGTAGGTAAATTAATGGAAAATGTTTTGAGAGATGGTATATACAACTATTTGGAAAGACAGGGATTGATTTGGTGTAGTCAGCAAGGCTTTGTACATGGTAGATCATGTCTAACAAATCTTATAGAGTTTTTCAAGGAGGTTACTAAAAAGGTTGATATGGGGAAGATGGTGGATGTTTTCTATTTGGACTTTAGTAAGGGTTTTGATAGAGTTCCCCATAAGAGATTAGTAAGGAAGGTGGAAGCATTAGGTATTAATGATGAAGTAGTGAGATGGATTCAACAATGTTTGGATGGGAGATGTGAGTAGTGATGGAAAATTGCTTGTCAAATTGGAGGCCGGTGTTGAATGGAGTGCCTCAGGGATCAGTACTGGGTCCACTGCTGTTTGTAATATATATAAACAATCTTGATGATGGGGCAGCAAATTGGTTAGTAAATTTGCAGGTTGGCAGTGTTGAGGACAGCGAGGAAGATTATCAAAGCTTACAGGGTGATATAGGACAGTTGGAAGAGTGGGGTATAAGATGGCAGATGGAGTTTAATACTGATAAATGCGAGGTTCTACATTTTGGTAGGACTAATCAAAATAGGACATACACGCTAAATGGTCGACAATTGAGGAGTGCAGTGGAACAAAGGGGTTTAGGAGTCATGGTACATAATTCCCTGAAATTTGAATCACATGTGGATAGGGTGGTGAAGAAGGCATTTTGTATGTTGGCTTTCATAAATTAGACTATAGAATACAGGAGTTGGAATGTTATGTTTAAATTGTATAAGGCATTGGTGAGACCAAATTTGGAATATTGTGTGTAGTTTTGGTCGCCGAATTACAGGAAGGATATAGACAGAACAGAGAGGGTGCACAGAGGAGATTTACAAGAATGTTGCCGGGGTTTCAGGGTTTGAGTTACAAGGAATGGTTGAGCAAGCTGGGGCTTTATTCCCTGGCGTGTAAAAGATTGAGGGGTGATTTGATAGAGATATTCAAAATTATAGAGTCTATGTGGATAGGCTTTTTTCACTGAGAGTTGGGGGAGATTCAAACAAGAGAACATGGATTGAGAGTAAAAGGGGAAAAGTTTAGGGGAAACATGAGGGGGAATTTCTTCACGCAGAGGGTGGTGAGGGTGTGGCATGAACTTACGGCAGAGGTGGTTGAAAAGAAGTTGATGTTAATATTCAAGGATAGGTTGGATAGGTATATGGACGGGAGAGGTATGGAGGGTTATGGGCCGAATCCGGGTCAGTGAATTGAATCTGCTTTCACTACGTTGGCAGCTCATTCCACCCTCTGAGTGAAATGCTCCCCTTATACCTTTTGGCCTAAAGCAATCACCTCTCATATTTATCTCCCCCAATTTAAGTGGAAATATCCTACTCACATCTACTTTGTCTATACCCCTCATAATCTTATAAACCTCTATCAAGTTTCCCCTCATTCTTCTTCATTCCAAGGAGTTTAGTCCTAACCTGTTTAATCTCTCCCTGTAACTCAACTCCTGAAGACCAGGCACTATCTTAGTAGATATTCTCTGCACTCTTTCAATCTTGTTGATATCTTTCCTGCTGCCAGGAAACCAGAAATGCACACAATATTCTAAGTGTGGTCTCACCAATGACTTGAATAACTTCAACATAACATTCCAACATTCAATACTTTGATTTGTAAAGGTTAAGATGCCAAAACCTTTCTTTACAACCCTGTCCACCTGCAACACCACCTTCAGGGAGCAATGTATATGTATTCCCAGATCTCTTTGCTCCTCCGCATTCCTCAATGGCCTGCCATTACTCCGCATTCCACAATGGCCTGCCATTTACTATGTATGTCCTACCCTGATTCGTTCTTCCAAAGTGTTACACCTCACACTTACCTGCATTAAATTCCATCAGCCATTTACTGGCCCAATTTCCCCAGCTGGTCCAAATCTCGCCATGGCTCTCAATGCACAAAAGGCATTTGACAGATTGGAATGGGTCTTTTTATTCAAAGTTCTGGAAAAAATAGGGCTAGGGTTAGATTAATTGGATAAGGGTGCCATATCATGCACCCAAGGCAAAAGTTGTGACAAATGGGCAAGTTTCTTCAGCCTTCCCACTCATGAGGTCAAGCAGACATGGATGCCCACTATCTCCAGCTCTGTTTGTACTGGCCATGGAACCGTTGGCTGAGGCTATTCATCAGGATCCAGACATTAAGGGGTTCCGAGTGGCTCAGGAAGAACACAAGATCTACTTATTTGCTGATGATGTAGTGATATTTTGACAAACCCAATAAACACATTGCCCAAACTCCACTTTACTCTGGAAGACTATGGGGAGGCTTCCAGGTACAAGATTAATTGGGATAAGAGTGAGATTATGTCACTTACAGGAGGGGATTATAGTCAATGTCGGAAAAATAGTTACCTAAAGTGATCACAAAATGGGATCAGGTACCTGGTAATCAAAATAGATAATTATCAAAACAAATTGTACAAATTAAAACTCGAGGCGGACCAAAACAGATGGATGTCCCTGCCCATAACGTTGCTGGGCATGGTAAACTGCGTGAAAATGAATGTGCTGCCAAGACTAAAATATCTTTTTCAGACCTTGCCTGTGACGTTGCCAAGGGGTTTCTTTCAGGCCCTGCTCTCTCTGATAAGAATGTTCTTATGGAACGGGAAGGTTGCCAGGGTCTCTCTGGAGAAATTGACCTGGGACTATAGTCTGGGTGGATTATAGATTCCGGACTTTAAAAAAAAATACTATTGGGCAGCCCAGTCGAGGTACATCTCCTCATTCTTTTTAGGGGGAGGTCAAAATAGGTACCTTCAGGGGTACAAATTGGTCTAAACTTGGTAGGCAAGAAGGTAGCAGGGGACTTTATTTACAAATGGGATGCCAAATTGCTATCTGGAAAGACACAGCCCCATACTAAAGTAAATTATTCGTATCTGGGGTGACATTAATCAGTATTTAGGAATAAAATTGATGCTCTCTCCAAAATTTCCCCCCCCCCACCAACTCCAAAATGGCTAATACCTTTGACAGTGGGTAACAATACTAGACATCGGCGAAGGAATGATGTCCGGTGCATAGAGGACTGTTAAGAGCAAGGCCAATTAATGTCATTTGAACGGCTGAGGCAGAAAGATGATTTGTTAAATAAGACATTCCACTGGAACCTTCAGATAAGATCTTTTCTGCAGGACAAATTAGGTCCAACTATGGCCCTTCCGAAGTACAGAGACATAGAGACCATGATTCTAAGGGGGAGCACATGGAAATTTATTTCGGCAATGTATTTCCTGCTCCAAGTAAAAGGACCTAAACAAGGTCTCCACAAATCAAGACAGAGGTGAGAGTTGGATTTGGAAATAATGATTGATGAGCGGTGCTGGTCTGACCTATGATGGATCAGCATGACGGTGGTAATCAACCTGAGATACAGGCTGATACAATATAATTTCTTACACCAACTGTATTTGACACCACAAAAGATTAGCAGGTCCAAGCCAGAACTGTTGGATCATTGCTTCAGATGTGGCATTGAGACAGGAACCTTTGTGCATGCGACCTGGACATGTACAAAAGTGAAGCCCTTCTGGGCAGAGCTAGGCAAAGTCCTGGGATCATAGGTAAGGAATTCCCACAGGATCCTAAGTTGTTTCAGTTGGGTAACATGATGGACATAAAACTTACACTGAAGCTGTCCAAATTCCAAATTCAATTTGTAATGATTGCATTGGCGGTGGCCAGGAAGTGCATAGCTCTTGCCTGAGTATTGTGCAATGGAGTAAGGCAATGCAAGCCTGTGTTCCTCTGGAGAAAGTTACCTATAATCTGAGGAGAAGGTACGGCACCTTCCAAAAATTTTGGCAACCGTACTTGAGCAATACAGGAGCACAACTGTGAAAGCAATAACTTTTCACCAGGGCCTGGTTCGCCCCGATTCCTCCCCAATATCTGTAGGGAGAGTGGGGAAACTAGGGGTCCACCTCAGTTCAGCCAGGAAAAGTCAGGAAAACAAAGGAAAAATTGGCCTAATCTCTGGCCACTGGGCCAGGCCAGACCCATTACTCCCCAATATGATTTATTCCCATGTTATGCACGTTTTAATGTCTTAAATGTTTTTTCTTTGGTTGTCTAAATGTTAAGTATTGGAGATCGAGGGAATGGGCTAGGTGGAGGAAGAAAGGAGGAGTGTTAGTTTTGGACGATAGAAAATTCCCATAGATGGGACAAGGATCAATTGTAATTGACAGATTTGTAAAAACTGTTGAGCCCAATTTAGTAAACTACAAATAAAATATTTTTTTTAAATAGTCAGCATGGGTTTGTGTGTGGTAGGTTGTGCTTAATGAATCTTATGGATTTTCAAGGAGGTTACCAAGAAAGTAGATGAAGAAAAGACTGTGGAGGTTGTCTACATAGACTTTAGTAAGGCCTTTGACAAGTACCTACATGGGAAGTTAGTTCAGAAGGTTCAGACACAAGGTATCCATGGAGAGGTTGTAAACTGGATTCAATATTGGTTGAATAGAAGACAAAGAATGGTAGTGGATGATTGCTTCTCATACTGGAGGCTTGTGATTAGTGGTGTGCCTCAGGGATCCAGGCTGGGACCATTGTTTGTTGTCTGTATCAATGATCTGGATGATAATGTGGAAAATTGGATCAGCAAGATGGAGGTGTGGACTGCTAGGAAAACTTTCAAAATTTGCAGAGGGATCTTGGCCAATTGGAAAAGTAGCTGAGAAAATGGCAGATGGAATTTAATGTAGAAAATTGTGGGGTGTTGCATTTTGCAAGGATAAACCAAGGTAGAACATAAAGACTAAATGGTAGGGCAGAGGAGTGCAGAGGAACAAAGGGATCTGGGAATTTAGATGCACAATTCCCTGAAAGTGGTGTCACAGGTAGATAGGGTTGTAAAGAAAGCTTTAGGCATCTTGGCCTTCATAAATCCAAGAATTGAGTACAGGAGTTGGGATGTTATGTTATTGAGGTTGTTCAAGACATTTGTGAGGCCAAATCTGGAGTAATGTGTGCAGTTCTGGTCGCCTAGCTACAGGAGGGATATCAATAAGATTGAAAGTGCAGCGAAGATTTACTAGGATGTGGCTGGGTCTTCATGAGTAGAGTTACAGGGAAAGATTAAGCAGGTTAGGATTTTAGTCCTTCGAGTGTCGAAGAATGAGGGGAGATTTGATAGGGGTTTACAAAATTATGAGGGGTATAGACAGAGTAAATGCAAATAGGCTCTTTCCACTTAGATTAGGAGAAATAAATACAAGAGGACATGGCTTTAGGGTAAAAGATTTAGGGGGAACATCTTCAATCAGAGAATGGTGGGAGTGCGGAACAAGCTGCCATCTGCTGTGGTAAATACAAGCTCACTCTTAAGCAACAAACATAGAATTTTCCTTATCCCACCCCACCAGCCTCCGCATCCAACATATTATCCTCCGGAATATCTGGTACTTACGACAGGATTCCACTACCAGACACATCTACCCCTCTCCTCCTTCCGTAGGGACCAATACCTCCGTGACTCCCTTGCTCACTCATTCCTCCCCAACAATAGCTCCTCCCCTCCCCTGACAGTTTTCTGTGGCCGCAGGGGTGCCACACCTCCTACCTAGACATGGTCCGGGGCCTCAAACAGGCCTTTCAAGTGAAGCAACACTTGTGTATCCACAGGACTGATTTATTGCATCCGGTGCTCCCTTCTCCATCTTGGAGAGACTGGGCACTGATTGCGAGATCACTTTGCTTGGCACCTTAGCTCCATCAACACCAGTGACAGAGACCTCCCAGAAGCCAATTGTTTCAGTTCTACATCACACACCCAGATTGCATGTCTGTCCATGGCCTTATGTACTATCCCACCCTGACCGTCCACAAATTGGAGGAACAACACCTGATTTTCCGTCTGGGCACTCTCCAGCCAGTTGACATTTGATTAACATAGACTTTTCCAGTTTCTACTCACTTGCTCTCCTCTTCCCCCTCCCCTTCCTCCCTTCTCTATTCACTGAGCCACCCTTCCTCCTCTTGATCACTGCTGACCCCTCCCTCTCTTCTCCACCTATCACCTCCTGCTTTTGTGACCACCCATCCCCCGACTCTTTTGTTCAGACACATGCCAACATTTTTGCATACCTTTTTTAAAATAATTTTTTTATTTTTCACACTGTGAACCATATCAACCAAAATATATACAAACATTTCTCATTAAATATACACAGTGGCATTTTCTCCCTTTATTCACCCCTACCCTCCCTCCCCATCCCACCCCCCTCCAAAACCAATTAATATTCAACATATACAATATAATAAAACCATAAAACAATGTCTTCACACAATGAAAAATAAACAAGAAAAATGTGTCATCTACTTTTACACACTGAATCAAGTTGTTTTGTCTTCTTATCATTTTAGGGGGTTGAGGTCTGAGGCAAGCCCTCTCTGTTATGTTACTTGTATGGTTCCCAAATTTGTTCAAATAATTTGACTTTATTTTTTAAATTCTATGTTATTTTTTTTCCAATGGAATACATTTATTCATTTCCATGTACCATTGCTGTATTCTCAGGCTCTCTTCCATTTTCCAAATTGACATTATACATTTTTTAGCTACTGCTAAGCCTATAATAATGTCTATTTTGCACTTTATCCAATTTGATGCCTAATTCCTTACTTCTATTGTTACTTAGAAGAACAATCTCTGGATTTTTTGGTATGTTATTTTTTGTGATTTTATTTAATACCTAATTTAGATCTTCCCAAAACTTTTTCACTTTCTCACATGCCCAAATTGCATGTACTGTTGTTCCTGTTTCCTTCTTGCAGCAAAAACATCTATCTGAAAATGTTGGATCCCATTCTTTTAACTTTTGAGGCATGATAATATAACCTGTGTAACCAATTATACTGTATCATGCGTAACCTTGTGTTTATTATATTCTTCATAGTTCCAGAACATAACTTTTCCCATGCTTCATGTTTTATCTTTATGTTTAAATCCTTTTCCCACTTTTGTTTAGGTTTATACCTTATTTCATCATTTTCCTTATCTTCCAGCTTAATGTACATGTTTGTTATAAATCTTTTAATTATCATTGTGTCTGTAATCACATATTCAAAAGTGCTTCCTCTGGTAATCTCAGTCTGTTTCCCAATTTATTCTGTAAATAAGCTTTCAGTTGATGATATGCAAACATTGTACCATGAGTTATTCCATATTTGAACTTCAACTGTTCAAATGTTAATAAATTATTTCCCAAAAAACAATTTTCTATTCTTTTGATTCCTTTTCTCTCGATTTCTCTAAAGAAAAAGGTTATCTATTGTAAAAGGGATTAGTGGGTTTTGTGTCAATAACAATTTTAGTATTTGGTAATTTGTTTTTTTCCTTTCTAAGTGGATCTTCTTCCATATATGAATTAAATGATGCAATACTGGTGAGCTTTTATATTGCACCAGCTTTTCATCCCACTTATAAAGTATATGTTCCTGTACCTTCTCCCCTATTTTAACTAATTCTATCTTAGTCCAGACTGGTTTTTCCCTTGTCTGGTAAAAATCTGATAAATGCCTTAATTGTTCGGCTCTATATTAATTTTTAAAGTTTGGTAACTGCAAACCACCTTGGTTATACCTCCCTGTTAATTTATCTAAAGCTACCCTCGGTTTCCCCTGTTTCCACAAGAATTTTCTTATTATTCTCTTTAGTTCATTAAAGAATTTTTCTGTGAAGGGAATTGGCAACTATTGAAATAAGTATTATATCCTTGGGAAAACATTCATTTTAATGCAATTTACTCTCCCTATCAACATTAGTGGTAATTCTTTACAGTGTTCTAAGTCTTCCTGCAATTTCTTTATTAGTGGCTGATAATTTAGTTTGTACAAGTGGCTTACGTTATTATCTAACCTGATACCTGGGTATCGAATTGCTTGTGCTTGCCATTTAAATGGTGATTCTTTTTTAAATTCTGTATAATCCGCATTACTCATTGGCATCGTTTCACTTTTATTTGCGTTGATCTTGTACCCCGATATTTCTCCATACTCCTTCAATTTCTTATGTAATTCTTTTATTGATATTTCTGGTTCTGTCATCTGCAAGAAAGCTGATTTTATACTCCTTCTCCTTTAATTTTATCCCTTTTATTTTATTTTCTGCTCTTATCAGTTCTGCCAATGGTTCTATTGCTAAGGCAAACAATGAAGGGGATAATGGACATCCTTGTCTAGTTGACCTACTTAATTTAAATTGGCTCGATACATATCCATTTACTGTTACCTTCGCCAATGGTCCATTATTCAATGCTTTAATCCAATTAATATATTTTTCTGGTAGATTGAACCTCTGTAATACTTTAAATAAATAGTTCCACTCTACTCTGTCAAAGGCTTTTTCTGCGTCTAAAGCAACAGCCACGATTGGCTTCTTATTTCTTTGAACTGAATGAATTAGATTAATAAGTTTACAGACATTATCTGCTGTTCATCTTTTCTTAATAAATCCAATTTGATCTTGTTTTACTAATTTTGGTACACAATCAGCCAATCTGTATGCTAATAATTTCGCTATTATCTTATAATCTGAGTTAAGTAGAGATATTGGTCAATATGATGCTGGTGTTAATGGATCCTTCCCCATCTTTGGTATTACTGTAATTATTGCTGTCTTACATGAATCGGCAAGTTTTGCGTTTCTTCAATCTGGTTCATTACTTCCAGGAGAGAAGGAATTAATAACTCTTTAAATATTTTATAGAATTCTATTGGGAATCCATCCCCTCCTGGCATTTTATTGTTTGGCAGCTTTTTTAATATATCCTGTACTTCCTCTATTTCAAATGGTTTTATCAGTTTGTTTTGTTCCTCTTCTTACAATTTTGGCAGTTCAATTTTAGCTAAAAACTCTTCTATTTTATCATCTTTCCCCCCATTCTCAGTTTGGTGTAATTGTTCATAAAATTCCTTAAAGTTTTCATTAATTTTTATTGGGTTATATGTAATTTGTTTGTCCTTTTTCCTTGATGCCAATACAGTTCTTTTTAGCTTGTTCTGTTTTAAGTTGCCAGGCTAATATTTTGTGTTTTTTCTCCCAGTTCGTAATACTTTTGTTTTATTTTCATTATGTTCTTCTCCACCTTGTACATTTGTAATGTTTCATTTTTTTTTTGTCCGCCAATTCTCTCTTTTTCGTTATATCATCCCTTTTTACTAGTTCCTTTTCTGTGCTTACTATCTCCCTTTCCAACTGCTCTATTTCCTGATTGTAGTCCTTTTTCATCTTAGTTACATAACTTATTATCTGCCCTCTAATGAATGCTTTCTTTGCGTCCTATAATATAAATTTATCTTTCACTTATTTTATCTCTAAATTCCTGCCTTTTAAGTAGCATGGAGTTTAACTTCCATCTATAAGTTCTTGGTGGAATGTCCTCCAGTTCTATTGCTAATAACAGGGTGAATGATCAGATAATAGTCTAGCTTTATATTCAGTTTTCCTAACCACCCTTGAATATGGGCCGTCAACAAAAACATATCAATCCTTAAGTATGTTTTATGCCTACTCGAATAATGCCTCCTCCATATATCCATAAGTTTCATTTCCTGCATTGATTTAACCATAAATTTGGCTATTTTATTCTTTTTGCTTGTCTTTTGTCCAGTTTTATCCAACATTTGATCCAAATTAAGGTTAAAATCCCCTCCTATCAATATATTTCCTTGTGTATCTACCATCTTCCAAAAAATATCCTGCATAAACTTTTGATCCTCCTCATTAGGTGCATATATATTGAGCAAATTCCAAAATTCTGATTATATCTGACACTTATCATTACATACCTCCCCGCTGGATCTATTATTTCCTCTTCTATTTTGATTGGTACATTTTTATTAATTAATATAGCTACACCTCTGGCTTTTGAATTATATGCTGCCGCTTCGTGTCCTACTCAGTCTCTCTTTGTTATGTTCCACTTCAGTTAGATGCGTTTCCTGCACAAATGTTATATCTATTTTTTTTTTCAGTAAATTTAATAGCCTCTTCCTTTTGATTTATGTATTCCATTAATGTTTATAGTCATATAGTTCAACAAGGCCATCTCATATTCCGTTTACACCTCATTTCTGCTTCCTCACCACCACCATCCCTTTTCCCCATTTTCATCTCAGTTTTCCCTTTTTAAAATCAATGTAACTCAATTATACAACACATTTAAAACTTAAAATACTCCAACAATTCCCACACCCAATATTACCTTAACCCCAAATACCCTCCCTCTCCGAGTTGCCCCTTATTCCTTGCCGGGCAACCACAACTCCCCTTTCCATTTGGATTGCGATCTTGTTTGCAAGCGTCAAATGATTTCGCAGTGATGGTTATTCTCTCTCCCCACCCCCCCAGAAAACTTTTTTTAAAATACACATATAACAAAGCTCTCCCTTTTTTCCTCCTTACTTCCTTCCTTCCCTTCTCTTCTCTTTTCCCTCTTTAGTTCTTTATATATACACTTTATCGCCGTTCTTCATTCTTATTACATCTCTTTATCTCTCCTTCTGTCCTGCAAACACTCTTCAAATTCTTGTGCTTCCTCCGGATCCAAGTACAGTCTGTTTTGCTCCCCAGGGATAAATATTTTAAAGACAGCTGGATGTCTTAACATGAATTTATAACCTTTTTTCCATAGGATCGATTTTGCTGTATTAAACTCCTTCCTCTTCTTTAAGAGTTCAAAACTTGTGTCTGGGTAAAAAAATATTTTTTGACCCTTGTATTCCAATAGTTTATTATCTTCTCTAATTTTATTCCTTGCCTGCTCCAGTATATTTTCTCTTGTCATATATCTCAAAAATTTTACTAAAATAGATCTTGGTTTTTGATGTATCTATGGTTTTGGAACTAGTGTTCTGTGCACCCTTTCTATTTCCATTCCTTCCTGTATTTCTGTCATTCCCAGGACCTTCAGGATCCAAACTTTTATAAATTCCTTCATGTCATCCTTCTTCACCTTCCTTCAGGTCAACTATGTTTTTGTTGCTACGTCTACTATAATTTTCCAATATATCAATTTTCTGAGCTAACAACTCTTGAGTCTCTAATTTTTTTGTCACTTTCTTCCAATTTTCCTCTTAAGTCGTTTACTTCCATTTCTGCAGCCATTTCTCATTCTTCCACATTTTCTACTCTTTTCTCTATTTCTGTCATGACTAGTTCTAATCTTTCCATTTTTCCTTTAATTGCACTAAATTCCAATGACAAACATTCTTTTAATGCTTTCATTTGTTCTTCACAAAAAGCTTTACCATTTGTTTTACCTTCTATTTCTCTGTGAAGATCTTGGTCTTCTTCTTCCTCTTCTTCTGTCTGTACCTGTGTTTGTGTCTTCTTCTCTTCTTTGCATCTATATTTTTTTCTGATTTTCCTGAGTTGCTTGTATCACTTTGTCGGGCCTCTTCTTGCTGGGCCTCTTGCCGTTCACCCCATCTTTCTTGCCTGGTACCTCACTCCCTCTCCTGTTGCCTTCCTCATCTTCCAGCTGAGAGCCATGGTGTCGGGCGTCCCTCAGCTGGTCGTGCCATGGTTGCCCGCTCCTCGGCTGAGACCTCCTCCCATCTGTGTTTTCTTTTACCTTTGAGTGCGCACTGCTCATGCGTGACTCCTCGCGCATGTGCAGTTGTGCACTTTTGTTTGGGTCAGAGAGCCATTTTTGCAGTCCACTGGTCGGGGGGGGTTCCAACTCCAGGGTCGGGAACTACCTCGGAGAATGGACGTTCTTCGCCATCATGCTCCCTGTTCCTTCATGCAGGTAAGGCTTTCTTTCTTTTCTGGTGACTTTTTTCCCCATTGTTTTTACTTTTTCCTTCTTGGGTGCCATCTTCTTTCTCTTCTCTGCAACTTTCTCTTCTATTTCTTATACTTTATATTTGTTGAACTGTCTTGACTTTTTCTGGAGAGGGGTGGTTTTACCCTACTGGCCACTACTCCATCACGTGACTCGCTCCCCATTTTTGCATACCTTGGTGAAGTGTTCTAGCCCGAAACGGTTATGTATTTTTACCTTTACTATATAAAGGTCACTGCTCAATCTGCTGACTTTCTCCACCTTCATGTATTTTTACTTCAACCATGCTTTCTGCAGATTTTCATGTTTTACTTCAGACAAAACACAAATACAGACCAAATGCAGGACTAGTATTTTATCTATAAAAATAAATAAAGTTTTGGATGAATGAGAGTCTTGGATGGTTAGTGTGAGCAGTTCAGCATTCTCTCTGCCCATGGGAAGAAGCCTGGTCCTGCTGGCTCAGAGTGCACAACAATGCCTCCTAGTGCATTATGGACCTATTCCAGGATCATTCAGAATTGGTCTTTTCATTTCAAAGCGTTGAAATGTTGTCATGGATTTTAAGATTCCTTTTATTGTCACATAATAATGCATTAAAATTATACACTTCAGACTGTCGTAAGGCAAAGAGTCACCATGAGCTCAACACCCCTAAAAATAGAAGAAGCAAAAGAGAGTCCCTTCGGAAGCACTGAATATACGTGGATTCATCTCTATCGCTCTAGTAGCCATTACAGCCGCAGACTCCTGTTCGATCCATCAGAAACCTGAGCTCCAGATTCAAACCCTGGCACGACCAGGAAGACTTCAGTGCCCAAGGACCTTTTGGGACCCTTCTTGCCCTCAGCATTCTCTAGAATTCCAGCTCTGATACCTGCTTCCCACAATCCAGTCCCCCACAGCTTTTGTGGGTCCTTCAACCACAAGTCTCCCACAACCTGTGTGGATCCCTCAGCCACTGAGCCCCTTGCTGGTCCACTGCCATGGCCACTGTTCTGTACATCCTTCAGCCATCGAGTCCCTTGCTGGTCCACTGCTGTGGCTACTGTTCTGTACATCCTTCAGCCACTGAGTTCCTTGCTGGTCCACTGCTGTGGCTACTGTCCTGTACATCCTTCAGCCAGAGTCCCTTGCTGGTCCACTGCTGTGGCTACTGTCCTGTACATCCTTCAGCCACTGAGCCCTCTGCTGGTCCATTGCCATGGCCACTCTTCTGTACATCCTTCAGCCACTGAGCCCCTTGCTGGTCTGCTGGTGTGACCATTGTCCTGTATGTCCTTCAGCCGCTGAGCCCCTTGTTGGTCCACTGTTATAGCTACTGGCCTGTGGGTCACTCAGCTGCTGAGCCCCTTGCTGGTCCACTACTGAGGCTACTGTCCAGCATGTCCTTCAGCCGCTGAGCCCCTTGCTGGTCCGCTGCTGTGGCCACTGTCCTGTATGTCCTTCAGCCGCTGAACCCCTTGCTGGTCCACCGCTGTGGCCACTGTCCTGTATGTCCTTCAGCCGCTGAGCCCCTTGCTGGTCCACCGCTGTGGCCACTGTCCTGTATGTCCTTCAACCGCTGAGCCCCTTGCTGGTTCACCGCTGTGGCCACTGTCCTGTACGTCCTTCAGCCGCTGAGCCCCTTGCTGGTCCACCGCTGTGGCCACTGTCCTGTACATCCTTCAGCCGCTGAGCCCCTTGCTGGTCTGCTGATGCAGCCATGTTCTGTGGGTCCCTCAGCTGTTGGTCTGCTGTGCTAAATATGTTCCCGATAACTACATCCAACATTTTTGTTTTATGAGCAATACACGACCTTCTACATTCTCTTGTTGCTTTTAAAGTCTTTTTTTAAACTGGATAATGGAAATTCATTTTAGTTTTAGTATGATCAGCATTCAATCCACTCAGTTTTAAGACTATTAAATGAGTTTTACTTCTATCATATTAATTATCCCATTTCACAGGAAAAGATTTTTTCAGGCCTAAATTTACTTATACTTATTTGATTCAATTTTCCCATTATATTGTCCACATTATTGTGCCCCCAGTCCCTAATTTCCAAGATGCTTTTAGTTTGATTGAAGCATTTGACAATGTTATGTACAAGTCCTGGTTTTGTTTTTGTTCATTTTAACCAAAAAAAAAGTGGAGTTCGATAAAATTAAGAAAATATGGCAAAAACTGCATTTAAAAACAAAGAAAAAAATTACTAATTATTGACTGGTTTGATTTAATTCCATAGCCATCTCTATGTTGCTTCAAAAAACCAATTGGCTAGCTCAAGTGAAATGAAAAGTAATGAGGACTGCATATTTCATAACAAAACCAGCATCTTTATTCACATTTTATTAGTAGATGCAAAGACAAAGTAATCTATAGCATAGAAGACAACACAAAATGCTTCAAATATCTACAAGAAAATGAACTGTAGAGAATAAACAAAAAAGATTCAAGGATTTGCAGCTGGAAATTAGAGCAATTATGTTATTTAGTGCACAGTATTGGTTTTCAATTCTCCGATTTATTTACCATTGCCTTACAGCGTGTAAACGTGTTTGTCAAGTGAAAAATCCAGCAACTGCAAAATAATAAATATCCTAAGATCCAGCAAAGATCGCACTGATATTGGGGTTTTAAAGCAAAATTTGAGATCTCTGACCACAAATTTTGAAAATAGAAAAGTTGAGAAAACTTGATCAAACTCAGCGTAGGATAGAACTTCTACAACTACAATTTAAAAAAAACTCAATGCTAACTCCTGTAGAATGCCATGTTCTCAAGGCCTATTAAAAACTGCGAAAAGAAAGATTGAAGGACTAACATATTTAAGAATCAAAAAGCAGTAGATTACACACTCCCTCATCTTCCCACCCCCACCCCAGAAGAATAATTCACCACATATTTAAGAAAAAATATCAGGAAGTGCACACTATTGTGACAGGAGCAGCTTAACCGTGGCAGTCCATTTTACCTCTGAGTGCTACATCTTCATATTTCTCCACTCACCTACTTCCCAAAACATAATCAAATTACTCAGCT